>NC_092156.1:24133573-24437859 GCF_045791955.1 Oncorhynchus clarkii lewisi
TCTACCTTGTTATCTAGAGACTGGACATTAGCGAGTAATATACTCGGAAGCGGTGGGTGGTGTGTGCGCCTCCGAAGTCTGACCAGAAGGCCGCTCCGTCTACCTCTTCTGCGGCGACGTTGTTTTGGGTCAGCCTCTGGAATCAGTTCAAATGCCCTGGAGGTTCGGACAAAGGATCCGCTTCAGGAAAGTCGCATTCTTGGTCATAGTGCTGGCAAGTTGATATCCAATAGTTCTTCCCGGCTGTATGTGATAACACTTAAGATTTTCTGGGCTAAAAATGTAAGAAATAATACATAAAAACAAAATACTGCCAGCGCCATCATACCGTGATAATTTTTTGTTGTTGTTGTTGTGCACTCTCCTCAAACAACAGCATGGTATTTTTTCACTGTAATAGTTACTGTAAATTGGACAGTGCAGTTAGATTAACAAGAATTTAAACTTTCTGCCCATATCAGACATATCTATGTCCTGGAAAGTTTACTGTTACTTACAAAGTTATGCTAATCACATTAGGGCACGTTAGCTCAACCATCCCGGTATAGGGACACCGATACCGTAGAGGTTAAAACCTCTTACAGCTCCCCCCCCCTACTATGTGCAATTTCCACCTGAAGACATACCCAAATCTAACAGCCTGTAGCTCAGGCACAGAACTAAGGATATGCATATTCTTGGTACCATTTGAAAGAAAACACTGAAGTTTGTGTACATGTGAATTGAATGTAGGAGAATATAACACAATAGATCTGGTTTAGATAAAACAATGAAAAAAAACATGTTTTTTATTTTTGTATCATCTTTAAAATGAACAAGATAAAACAAACATTCAGATAGGATGATGGGGACAATTTCAGTGAAAAACATAAGAGGGCAACGGTACTTGTGCAAAGTTTCAGAAATAACTTCCAAAATGAGTGTGCTACATGATATTTATCATGAAGTCACCCAGGTGTCCCACACAAGTAGCCCAAATGTACCCAAGTGGCCAAATTGGTGAAGGTATACATTTTGAAACAAATAACTATATACAAAATACCCAAACTGTATTCTAACACACCCCCCCCTAAAAAAAAATATATATATATATAGGAGAGTTGAAGGTTGAATATATTAGGTTGAATATATTATTATAACCTGCTAGATCTACTGTCTCTTTTATATTACAACAGACCAGCTGTATCTACGGTCTCCATTTCACTTTGGCCATTGTTGTGGGCCTACCCTCTCAACAGCCTCAAGTAGGCTATTTCATGTGGGTTGGGGTGGGGCGGCAGACACACGCATCTCACATTTCATGACATTACATGTTTATATATTGCTTCTAAACGTTTTTTTTTAAATCTAATATTTTATATTATTAATTTCAAACAAGGGCATTAGCATGATAAGAACTTACCAGTCCAAAATGATGTCCTCTCCCGTTCAAAAAATATTCCTCCACAATCGCTAAATGAAGCGTCCTACAACAATCTGTCTCACCTTCCCAATCAATTTATTCTAAAATGGTGTGTACATCCGTATATCTAGACTTAGATTTAGATTTCCCTGACTTAGTCGCCATAATGATTGATATATAAAACAGCTGAATCTGCGCGTTTACCAAACAATGCAGTGCGTGATATGTGCTTCTCCTTCCGGTATGAAACTTCAATAGCGAATGACTCACTTTACACCTGAGTTTACTACATAGGTTGGTCTTGCAAAACATAAACATGGTGTATTGCCGTTTAGCTCAGCTCATTGGCTATCTACCCAGCTAGATTTCAAGACGATCAGTGGTCATTGGGTTAAAAGACAGTCAATCAACGAAACAGCGGGCAAATCATTGGTGCACAATGATGTCATGACTTGTTGTCTTCAAAATCGGGTTCTTTCAGTCAATACGTCCCGTGAAATGACCCATCAGGTTTGATTATGTTACAAACAAACCAGTTGATTGCAGTGAAACCAAACATGACTGGAAAAGTTCTGTGTGGGTTATTTACCTGGAATGTCTCGTCGAAAATGGAATGAGACGGAATTCACGACACAAGCGCTTCAAAATGTTTCGAGGACTGGGGCTATTAAAAACGGATTTTATCAAACAAAAGATAATTCATTGTGTAACAATGAGCATTGGAATTGCAAACAGACGAAGATCAAAAGGTAAACAATTTATTTTAATGCAGTTTATGATTATGTTACGCCTGTGCTGGGTAATAAAAAAAAAATGTTTATGGGGCTCTATTCTCAGATAATCGCATCGTATTCTTTCACAGTAAATCCTTTTTAAATCTGACAACGCAGTTGGATTAGCAAGATTCTAGGCTTTCGATACATGTGAGACACTTTTATTTTCATAAATGTTTAATATGACTATTTATACAGCGATCACCGTATGTTGTGGAATTTCAGCCCGCTAGTGGGTTCCGTGCGCAGAGAGGTTAATTGTAAAGGGTTTTAACACTGTTTCCCATGCTTGTTCAATGAACCATAAACAATTAATGAACATGCACCTGTGGAGTGGTCATTAAGACACTAACAGCTTACAGACGTTAGGCAATTAAGGTCACAGTAATAAAAACTTAGGACACTAAAGAGGCCTTTCTACTGACTCTGAAAAACACCAAAAGAAAAATGCCTAGGGTCCCTGCTTATCTGTGTGATCGTGCTTTAGGCATGAGGACTGCAGATGTGGCCAGGGCAAAAAATGGCAATATCCGTACTGTGAGACGCCCAAGACAGCGCTACAGGGAGACAGGCCCGGCAGCCGATTGTCCTCGCCGTGGCAGACCACGTGTAACAACACCTGCACAGGATCAGTACATCTGAACATCACGCCTGCAGGAAGGGTACAGGATGGCAACAACAACTGCCCGAGTTACACCAGGAACGTACAATCCCACCATCAGTGCTCAGACTGTCCGCAATAGGCTGAGAGAGGCTGGACTGAGGGCTTGTAGGCCTGTAAGGCAGGTCCTCACCAGACATCTCCGGCAACAACGTCACCTATGGGCACAAACCCACCGTCGCTGGACCAGACAGGACTGGGAAAAAGTGCTCTTCACTGAGGGGTGATGGTCGGATATGCATTTATTGTTGAAGGAATGAGTGTGCTATATACTCTGGAGCGGGATCAATTTGGAGGTGGAGGGTCTGAAAAGGGAATTTATATGTTTAAAGTAATGACTAAAGAATTCCACCCTGAAACGTATGACTATATTCCAATAATCCATGTGTGAGACAAATTAAGAGGGAGAAATATGTGGAGAAAACAGAGGCTGATAAGACTATACATGATAACTCTGAAAAAGCTGAGAACAGGAGGGCCCTTCCAAGGCCTCTCTAATCTAGGGAGGAGAGGAGAGAAACTGCCAAGGCTGGTAGAAAAGTGATAAATCTGTGTGTGTGTGTGTGTGCGTGCGTAGAGGGGGTTATAAAGACTGTTCAAATTTTGGTTGACTTTAGAGCTCTCATGAATAAACTACAACGAACCTTTTGCAGAATTTGAGTCTTTGCCTAATTCTTATTAACCCTAGCTTTACATCATTGGGATTGAAAATTCTCGTGACAGGGTCCGTCATGGTCTGGGGCGGTGTGTCACAGCATCTTTGGACTGAGCTTGTTGTCATTGCAGGCAATCTCAACGCTGTGCGTTACAGGACAGACATTCTCCTCCCTCATGTGGTACCCTTCCTGCAGGCTCATCCTGACATGACCCTCCAGCATGACAATGCCACCAGCCATACTGCTCGTTCTGTGCGTGATTTCCTGCAAGACGGGAATGTCAGTGTTCTGCCTTGGCCAGCGAAGAGCCCGGATCTCAATCCCATTGAGCACGTCTGGGACCTGTTGGATCAGAGGGTGAGGGCTAGGGCCATTTCCCCCAGAAATATCTGGGAACTTGCAGGTGCCTTGTTGGAAGAGTGGGCTAACATCTCACAGCAAGAACTGGCAAATCTGGTGCAGTCCATGAGCAGAAGATACACTGCAGTACTTAATTAATGCAGCTGGTGGCCACACCAGATACTGACTGTTACTTTTGATTTTAAAAAATCAATGTCAGATGCCAATTTGCTGTACTGGTAAACAATGTGTGTACGCGACCAATAAAATATTATTTGATTTTGTTGTGCTATTTTTGAGTACTTCTGAAGTATTTATAAGTAGAATAAACGAAAACATACCTTAGCCGACACAAACCTCATTGAATGTGCAACCATGTCTGTGAACGTTTGAGTCATTTCCCTCTATGCAGGAGAAGATTGAATCTATCTAAGAGAAGTAGGCTCAATCTAAACTGACTACAGTATATTCCACTGAGTGTTAGTCTACAGTTTACACTATGTTTTGAAGGCAATGCAAGAGATCATGGGCATGATTGAAGAGGATGATATCCATTTTACCTGGGCTAGCGGTGGGAATATTGTAAAAGCTGGGACATATCCTCAGAGGTTATTATGGTAGCTGGAACAAGGTTATGCAATAGTCAGAAGCAGAGCTTTATATTGAGTGTGGAGATTTATTAGCAGGCCCATTGGAGGCTGAGGCTCTAACGTCCGGATCCTGTGGCCCCAGAGTTAGTTAGTGATATACAGTTAACTGCCAAAATAGTGGAAACCCTTGAGTAAATGAGGGATACAAAGTACACTGCTCAAAAAATAAAGGGAACACTAAAATAACACATCCTAGATCTGAATGAATGAAATATTCTTAGTAAATACTTTTCTTTACATAGTTGAATGTGCTGACAACAAAATCACACAAAAATTATCAATGGAAATCAAATTTATCAACCCATGGAGGTCTGGATTTGGTGTGGAAAACCACACTACAGGCTGATCCAACTTTGATGTAATGTCCTTAAAACAAGTCAAAATGAGGCTCAGTAATGTGTGTGGCCTCCACATGCCTGTATGACCTCCCTACAACGCCAGGGCATGCTCCTGATGAAGTGGCGGATGGTCTCCTGAGGGATCTCCTCCCAGACCTGGACTAAAGCATCCGCCAACTCCTGGACAGTCTGTGGTGCAACGTGGCGTTGGTGGATGGAGCAAGACATGATGTCCCAGATGTGCTCAATTGGATTCAGGTCTGGGGAACGGGCGGGCCAGTCCATAGCATCAATGCCTTCCTCTTGCAGGAACTGCTGACACACTCCAGCCACATGAGGTCTAGCATTGTCTTGCATTAGGAGGAACACAGGGCCAACCGCACCAGCATATGGTCTCACAAGGGGTCTGAGGATCTCATCTCGGTACCTAATGGCAGTCAGGCTACCTCTGGCAAGCACATGGAGGGCTGTACGGGCCCCCCAAAGAAATGCCAACCCACACCATGACTGACCCAACGCCAAACCGGTCATGCTGGAGGATGTTGCAGGCAGCAGAACGTTCTCCAGACTCTGTCACATGTGCACATGTGCTCAGTGTGAACCTGCTTTCATCTGTGAAGAGCACAGGGCGCCAGTGGCGAATTTTCCAATCTTGGTGTTCTCTGGCAAATGCCAAACGTCCTGCATGGTGTTGGGCTGTAAGCACAACCCCCACCTGTGGACGTCGGGCCCTCATACCACCCTCATGGAGTCGGTTTCTGAGCGTTTGAGCAGACACATGCACATTTGTGGCCTGCTGGAGGTCATTTTGCAGGGCTCTGGCAGTGCTCCTCCTGTTCCTCCTTGCACAAAGGCGGAGGTAGCGGTCCTTCTGCTGGGTTGTTGCCCTCCTACGGCCTCCTCCACGTCTCCTGATGTACTGGCCTGTCTCCTGGTAGCGCCTCCATGCTCTGGACACTACGCTGACAGACACAGCAAACCTTCTTGCCACAGCTCGCATTGATATGCCATCCTGGATGAGCTGCACTACCTGAGCCACTTGTGTGGGTTGTAGACTCCGTCTCATGCTCCCACTAGAGTGAAAGCACCGCCAGCATTCAAAAGTGACCAAAACATCAGCCAGGAAGCATAGGAACTGAGAAGTGGTCTGTGGTCACCACCTGCAGAACCACTCCTTTATTTGGGGTGTCTTGCTAATTGCCTATAATTTCCACCTGTTGTCTATTCCATTTGCACAACAGCATGTGACATTTATTGTCAATCAGTGTTGCTTCCTAAGTGGACAATTTGATTTTGACTTGGAGTTACATTGTGCTGTTTAAGTGTTCCCTTAATTTTTTGAGCAGTGTATATTGAAAGCAGATGCTTCCATAGAGGTGTGGTTGCTGAGCATGTATAAAAATGCTGGGCAGGCCATTATTTTGGCTACCATGGCTATGCCCAATTGGATGACTTTGCCCCCATCCACATGGCACGAGTGGTCACTGAATGGTTTGATGAGCATAAAAATGATGTAAACCATTTGCCATGGCCATCTCAGTCCCCAGATCTCAATCCAATTGAACACTTGATTCTGGGGCGGCCCCTATGACGATGTAAACCATTTGCCATGGCCATCTCAGTCCCCAGATCTCAATCCAATTGAACACTTGATTCTGGGGCGGCCCCTATGACATTTTCCACCACCATCAACAAAACACCAAATGATGGAATTTCTTGTTGAAGAATGGTGTTGCATCCCTCCAATAGAGTTCCAGAGAGTTTCAGAATCTATGCCAAGGTGAATTAAAAGTGTTCTGGCTCGTGATGGCTCAACTCCCTACTAAGACACTTTATGTTGGTGTTCCCTTTATTTTGGCAGTTACCTGTATGTTTCTCATCCTATACTCCTGGAATTCCTCAAACTCCAGTGCCCCAGTGATGTCAAACAGTTACAGTGCGCAAAACAATCATCAGAACTGCATCTTTCTTGACACCTGAGTGGTGCAGTGGTCTAAGGCACGACATTGCAGTGCTAGAGGCCTCACTACGGACCCAGGTTTGATCCCAGGCTGAATCACAACCTGCTGTGATCGGAAGTCCCTAGGTTGCCGCCAATTGTCTGGGTTAGGGAGGGTTTGGCTGAGGGTGCATTACTTGGCTTGTTGCGCTCTAACGACTCCTTATGGCGTGCCGGAGGCATACAGGTGGACTTTGGTCGTCAGTTGAACAGCGTTTCCTCCGACAAATTGTTGCGGGTCGGTGTTAAGAAGCGTGGTTTGGCAAGTCATGTTTCAGAGGACGCATGATTCGACCATAGCCGCCAGTTGGAGTTGCAACGATGAGACAAGATCGAAATTGGGGAGAAAAATGGGGTAGAAAATAAATAAAAATAACTGCATCTTTCTGAGTACTGTAAAACATTGTAAATGAGGACAAACATGAATTCACGTACATAAAATCAGACACTGGATCGACAAGTTCTCCTAACTTGAGCCTGTACTGATTCCAAGGCAGTCGGTTTCCTAATTATTTTTTAGTAAAGCCAACTTATTTGCTTTTACAGGATCCTTGATAGAAGCTGAGAGGCAGAGAGGGACTTAATCAGAGAATTTGCAATAACCACAAAAGTAGTCCAGCCAAACTTTAATTTTAGGCTAATTACAGATCCATTTGCCCCCCGAATCATGGTGAATTAGCAACTCAAATTGCTAAGGAACTATTAGGATAGTATTTTTCAAAAGGGTCTGCTGAATGGGGATCAGGTGCTTTCCGTGTTGCCCCATGGCGAACATTAGCTTTTTTTCCTCCCATGTCTTTTACATAATTGACATCTGTAGCCAAAATATTTTTACTTCATCTGCTTGTTTGGTCAGTGCCAAGTAGTCCATTTACTGCAGTGTGACTTTATAGGTTTCTGGTATGATGTTGAGATGATGGGTAAGGGAAGGAGGGGATTACTGGTGAAGACAGCTTGCAGATATAAAATAAAACATACAATACATGCATGATTGCATACACCCACAAATAATGCATATACAGTTGAGACATTGTCATTCAATAACCCAAAATAGTTCCATAGTTCCTGGTCTGATTCTCTATCATTCTCCCTGAAGAGTACACTTGTTCACTTGACCCTTTTGGATTTTAAATATCTGGATTTGGATTGGTGTAATCACATGTTAGAGTTTTCACTGCTTTTAAATACATGGAGGGGAGTGAACGAGTATTCACTTTGGTGGTAAGGGTAGAGAGAATCAGACACCCAGCCCAGGATTTAAATGCATTGGTTTTTAGTCTGCAGAGAATGGCAGGCAATTGATCAACTCCTTTTCTATTCCAGATCTGCACGTGACTACTATTCTAACAGCGCTGGGAATCTGGTTCTACCACTGGTGAACATAGATTATCCCAGTCATGCCTATGTTCCCACAGAGGAGGGAATGTCAGATATCTAGAGGCTACAGAACTGAATGGTCTGGCAGGTGTTAAATGGTTTTATAGCCTGCAGGTAAAGGAAGGAGCAATTCCTTTGGTTGCCCCACAAGGCAAGCAACCAAGGGGCTTGGTTCTAACAAAAAATGCTTTGAAACATCTTATCTGGGGTTACTGGCTGAGCTCTTTTTTTGGAAAAGAGATTTCCTTCAATATGCCTTGTTGGGCATTTTAGACATACATATTTGATTCTTTCAGGTATTTGTTTGTCAAAATGACTACATGAAAAGTGACTCTGAATGCAAAACCAACTGTCCTTTTTTGTTGAATTTTTACTCCCCTTTTTATTTCGTGGTATCCAATTGTTAGTAGCTACTATCTTGTCTCATCGCTACAACTCCCATACGGAGATCTCTTGCCTATGCTGCTCTGTACCATCACTCATTCATATATCCTTATGTACATATTCTTTATCCCCTTACACTGTGTATAAGACAGTAGTTTTGGAATTGTTAGTTAGATTACTTGTTGGTTATTACTGCATTGTCGGAACTAGAAGCACAAGCATTTCGCTACACTTGCATTAACATCTGCTAACCATGTGTATGTGACAAATAAAATTTGATTTGGGCTCGGGAGAGACGAAGGTCGAAAGTCTTGCGTCCTCCGATACACAACCGCACTACTCCTTAACACAGCACGCATCCAACCTGGAAGCCAGCCGCACCAATGTGTCGGAGGAAACACCGTGCACCTGGCGACCTTGGTTAGCGCGCACTGCGCCCGGCCCGCCACAGGAGTCGCTGGTGCACGATGAGACAAGGATATCCCTACCGGCCAAACCCTCCCTAACCCGGACGACGCTAGGCCAATTGTGCAGAGGCTGGGCGCGACCAACTGTCCTTATTAACAAGCATCATATCATAAGCCAAGATGGGCAAATACACAGATGGATCTTCTCAGATCTTTACTCAAGCTTGCAGACGCAATACTTTATAACATCTTGTGCAGCTATTCATGATGTTAATAACTGCCTTTGATGGATGTTAAAATGTGTTGTAGCTGTTATGTAGCTGAATGTAGTCTTATGTACAGTAGCTGCATACAAAAGGTGACAACAGTAAATTGTTACCCAGTATATCTACAGACTGCAATTCGACTAATGTCGCTCAATGCATCTACAACAGCACATTGGCGTTTGAGAGCAAATCCTAAAAGCCCTTGATCAATTCTCCATTATACCATGCATCAATAAACAAGGCAACCATTTCAGTTGCGTTACAATGCACAACTCTGACATACATTTTTTAGATAAAGAGCTCCGCACAGTTGGCAGCAGCTGAAAGGTGATGTTATTGACTTTAACAACCAAAATAAAGCATAGAGACAGAGGCCTCGTCCCTCTTTGCACCAGAACACAGGTTGTCCAGCAGCTTGGACGCTGTTGACTCCATGAAGCAATTGCAGCTTTTTAAGTGTATTGATCTAGGGCAGGGGTGGGCAATTCCAGTCCTCGAGGGCCTGATTGGTGTCACAGTTTTGCCATATCCCCAGCTAACACACCTGACTCCAATAATCACCTAATCATGAGCTTCAGTTTAGAATGTAATTTGATTAATCAGCTGTGTTTGCTAGGGATGGAGAAAAAGTGTGCCACCAATCAGGCCCTCGAGGACTGGAGTTGCCCACCCATGATCTAGGGGATGATTGCCTTTAGGGAAAATAATTGTTAAATCATTATGGCAATGGTGCATCTGTATAATTGTAATGGTGTGAATGTCTGCCATAACTGTATTAACCTGTCATAACCTATAAATCCCATGTTAACTGTATGCTACGTCAACCTGAGCAAGACTATGAAGAGGAGTATGACTCCCTTCTGACACATCAAGCATATGGCGCATGAATCAATTAAGAATGAAGAGCTACTTAACACATGTAGACCTAAAACCTCCGCTGTTGAATCGAATGTCCCTGTGAAGTATAGCAGGTGTGTGCTTATGATTAGATCCTCTTTAATTATGATTTTAATTAAATGTCCTATCTCATATCAGATTCCATAAATCCTCAGGAGTGGCTGGGGGATTAAAGAGATAATAAGGGACAGACAGTGAGTGTGGGAGTTGGGGAGAGAAAGAACCTGAGAAAAATGGTGGGGAAGAATAACAAAGCTTAGCAACAATGGCTGTGGTTTGGAGACAAAGCAGCACATTTCATGGCTAATGTCCAACAACTTCAAATGCCTCTGGTGTTAGTGGGAAACAAAACTCCCTTGCAATAACTCAACATGGAATAGCTACCCTCCCACATAAGATTGAAGTTGCCTTTTGTATGAAACCACCCTTCCCTAGGCACTCATTGAAATGCACTTTGTTTGTGTAGGATTTGTCCCCTGCTTCTCTATACATAGTTGGATCTGTGCACACACACATCAACTTGAACTCAGGGGCAGACATAGCAAATGTAAATCCGGGACACTAGAATTAATATGATATGTTACGCTTCGGATGGTATGTATTAATTTGTGGATGTCCATCATCCATTTCGTATGCTATGTTATGAATTCCAAGTTGTTGTCGCTAATGTTAACTAGGTGGCTGTTAGGATACGTGTTAACATGTTACATAGGATGTTAACTAAAAAGTAGTAAGTTGCTAATTTGCAAAAATGCTAAAGGTGTCTGTGATGAGATTCGAATATGCAAACCTAGTCCAGGTTTTCCCGAACTCGGTCCTGCCCTCCCTGACAACGATTGACAGGGGAAATCTTCACACTTTTCATTTGAGCCCAGAAGCAGTGTTATTCACAACAATGAGTTTAGTCTATGCACACCAATGTCCAAATAGAAATCTAATGCTAAAAGTAAAGACAATTAAGACCAAGGGCAGTGGTACCCAGGGTGGCAAGTAGCCTAGTGGTTATAATGTTGCTGGTTCAAATACCTGAGTCGAGTTTGACAAATCTATTGATGTGCCCTTGAGCAAGGCATTGAACCCTAATTTGTTCCAGGAGTTCTGTACCACTATGACTGACCTTGAAAAGAAAGTCTCTGCACCTAAATGATAACAAACAAAAAAAAGTGGTCAATAGGCCACACTGTAGCAAACAGAAAACAAAAGTCTGTATGTATACTTATTGGACAAGATCTGGTAATACCTGAATAGACGTTCTCCCCCTACACGACCAGGACACAGCATACTTACCAAGGTCCAATACGAGCTCTAGGGACAATCACAAATCGTCCCCTAATCCATATGCACTTGTGGAGATGTGAGAGGATTTGATTGGTATGAGCAATATGGAAAAATTCCATCTAGAGGGCAAGGTGGAGCTATTACGAGTTTGGTTAATTGTCAATTCCTCTCAGATGTGCATAGGGCACAGGGCTTAAGGGATGGTTTAGGATTTAGCCCTATTCTGAGTCCTGAGTCAGCCGGCCCAAGCAGGTTCCATTTGTTCATATGGTTACAGACACACAAAAAAGAGTTGAGGCTACTCAATACACCTCTCACTCACTGATTACCCTCAATCATCCACAGTTGTGAGCAATTACTAATTTGTCAAGCCTACCTGCCCGGTGTATTGCATTATTGGAAATGCATGCTGTTCTGCAGGCAGGCCTGTACAGCAGAAGTGACTTTTCATAGCAGGTTATCAAGGCTGGCCCTAGCGTTTTGGGTGACCTCAGCGAGATTTGTCTTCACAGGCAATTGTTTTTACTGGCCCCCCTCTTAGTGTCGGAGAGAAACATTTGTTCAAGTTAATGTACTGCAATTCTACACATTTTGCCATGGGGTGTTGAGAAAATGTTGGGGTTTGAAAGCTTATTTCCTGAAATTTTACACATGGTGCAATATTGTTGAGATTTTTTTTTGCAGTTTTAAAGCTAATTTCCTTCAGTTCTACACATTCTGCCATGGAGGTGAGGGCCCCGGGGCACGTGCCTTGCCTGTCCGGTCAGTAATTCAGCCATGATTACTACAAGGTTTAAATAGCGGTCTAGATTCTAGACTAATTTATCTAGTAGTCTATAAAATGTTGGCTGTCATGGGCTAATTGAGTGACTGTCAGTAACTGACATAACAAGAAAACTGACGATGCACTACCTAATTACAAAATTGCACGTTGTTTATTCTACTATCCTAAATCAGAACAATAAGTTAAGACCCTTAACTGACTTCCCAAAAAGCATATATATTATTATTTTGGGCCGGTTATGTAACTTAGTGACTTGCTTATTTAACTTAGTGGCTTGAGCCGGCACTGCAGGTTAGGATAATTAACGTAACCTTATTCTCCTAACCTGTTAAGGTGAGTTCTCAGTGATAACCTCCAGGGGTGATTACCGACCAGCTTCATTACTGCAGTAATTAAATAAAGTTTGATTAAGTCTCTCCTTTTGATTACAACAATTCCACCACAACTATGGGCACTGATTGCTAACGAGCAGCAATAGTTCCAGTGCTTTGGTTTTTTATCACTGGTTATCTGGACAAATCATGATTTCACAAACGTGGGGGAACATTTGGCCCATAGAATTGCGCGTACCTTGTAAAGAGAGAGGGTGGAGTTCCTCAGTCTAGCATCTCTTTATTAGAGCATCTGACCAATTACGTGAGACTTTAGTTCCGGGTTAACCAAGATTACCTGTGCACTAAGCACAAAACTGTCTCCATTCCTAATGGTACAAAAGCCTGTCCATGTAACGAGTGTGCTGAGAGTCGGGAAGCAAGTTCAGGGAGTGAGTGTTTTTTATTAAGTAAAAGGAACACAAACAATGCACCGACATGAAACAAAGTCAATAACACCTGAGGAAAGATCCAAGGGGAGTGACAGATATAGGGAAGATAATCACGGAGGTGATGGAGTCCAGGTTAGTGTCATGAGGTGCAGGTGTGCGAGACGATGGTGACAGGTGTGTGGGATAATCAGCAGCCTGATGACCTAGAGGCCGGAGAGGGAGTAGACATGACAGTCCATTTGCGGACAGCCTGCATTGTAATAGAAAAACAAACATACCTGTACATCTAAACTTTGCATGAGGTTCTCAGTCAAAACAATACACTTCTGAGAAAATAGTTTTCGACAAAGGAAACACCCAAGTCCATAACTTTGGTCTCTTCACTAGTCTATTTCCATGGGCCAGGGAGAAAGTAGACAAAAACACCCAAAATAAATTGTTGCTCTAGGCTGCTTTACGACAATCTACATAGATCATGTTGGTTGCCCTTCAAATCAAATCTTATTTGTGATGTACACAGTTTACAGCAGGTATGAAAGGTACAGTAAAATGCTTAGTGCCTTCAGAAATGATGCATACCCTTTGACTTTTCCACATTGTGTTGTCCTTCAGCCTGAATTCAAAATGATTTAATATACTTTTTTTTCCCACCCATCTTTTTTTTTTACATTTGCATTTTAGCAGACACTCTTACAGTAGTGTGTGCATACATTTTAACACTTTTTTTTCATACTGGTCCCCCATCGGAATCGAATCCACAACCCTGCCATTGCAAGCACAAAGCTCTACCATCTGAGCTACATGGGATCTTCACGCAATACCTCATAATGAATGACAAAGGGAAAGCATGTTATAGAAATGTTTGCAAATGTATTGATAATGAAATAAAGAAATATATAATTTACATACTGTAAATATTCACACCCCTGAGTCAGCTGGGATTACAGCTGGGAGTCTTTCTGGGTAAGTCTCTAAGCGCTTTCTATACCTGGATTGTGCAAAATTTTTCAAAATGATTCTAGCTCTGTCATATTGGATGTTGATCTTTGCCAGACAACAATTTTCAGGTCTTTCCATAGATTTTCAAGTAGATTTAAGACAAAACTGTAACATGGCCACTCAGAGACATGCACTGTCTTCTTGGTAAGCAACTCCAGTGTAGGTTTGGCCTTGTGTTTTAGGTTATTGTCCTGCTGAATTAATTTCCCAGTGTCTGGTGGAAAGCAGACTGAACCAGGTTTTCCTAGGATTTTGGCTGTGCTTAGGTTAAGTTTTTTTATCCTGAAAAACTCCCCGGTCCTTAAAGATTACAAGCATACCCATAACAGGATGCAGCTACCACTATGCTTGAACATATGGAGGTTGGAACTCAGTAATGTTAATTGCTTTGCCACATTTTTATCAGTATTACTTTATTGCCTTGTTGCAAACAGGATGCATGTTTTGGAGAAAATAAATGATCACATGCTTCCTTCTCTTCCTGCTGTCAATTAGATAAGTATTGTGGAATAATTACAATGTCACAGCCATTAAACTCAAACTGTTTTAAAGTCACCATTGGCCTCAATGAAATCCCTGAGTGTTTTCCTTCCTCTCCGGCATCTGAGTTAGGAAGGACGCCTGTATCTTTAATGACTGGGTCTGTTGATACACCATCCAACGTGTAATTAATAATTTCACCATGCTCAAAAGGATATTCAAGGTCAGCTTTTTTTTTTTTTTACCAATCTACCAATAGGTGCCCTTCTTTGTGAGATGTTGGAAAATCTCCCTGGTCTTTGTAGTTGAATCCGGGTTCTGAAAATCACTGCTCGACTGCAGGACCTTACATATAATTGTATGTGCGGGGAGTGATTCCATGCAACTTATTATGTGACTTGTTCAGCACATACTTCTTATTTATTAAGGCTTGCCATAACAATGCTTATTGTTGAATGCTTATTGATTCAAGACATTTCAGATTTTAATTTTTAATTAATTTGTAAACATTTAGAAAAACAGGATTGCACTTTGATATTATGGGGTATTGTGTATAGGCCAGTGACAAAAAAATAAAATAAATTGAATCCATGTTAAATTCATGCTGTACCACAACAAAATGTGGAAAAGGTCAAGGGGTGTGAATATTTTCTGAAGGCACTGTATGTGCTAGCTCCATCGACATTGCAGAACCAGGACAAGAACTGAGGACCCCAGTCGGAGACCATGTCCACCGAGAGTCCATGGATCCGGAATACGTGCTGCATCATGAGCTGGGCTGTCTCTTTGGCAGAGGGCAGCTTGGGGAGAGGAATGAAATGGGCGGCCTTGGAAAACCGTTCTACTACTGTAAGGATGACGGTGTTGCCATCAGACGGGGGGAGACCAGTGACGAAGTCCAGGGATATGTGTGACCAGGGACGGTGAGGGACAGGAAGTGGTTGAAGGAGACCAGCCGGAGCTTGCCGAGGAGTCTTATTCTGCACACAGATTGTGATGGCGACGACATGGTAGACCACCAAAAGAGTTGTCACACAAAGGCCGGGGTCCGACGGGAGACCGGAGGGAAGGCAAGCCTAGAGGGGTGGGCCCACTCCAGGACTGAGTGGCGGACAGCATCAGGAACAAACATCTGGTTATCTCGCCCCCCACCCCTGGGGTCCGGCTGGGAACACTGCATCTCACGGACCTGATTCTCTATTCCCCAGCTGAGTGCCGCCGCCAAACACGAGGTGGGAAGGATGGTCTGAGGGTCTGAGGGACTAGCTATAGCGGCGTGAAAGCGCATCTTGGATCCCAGGCGGTAGGAGGGGGAGAAGTTAATCCGGGTGAAAAACAGGGCCCACCTAGCTTGCCTGGAATTGAGAAGCTTGGCGGTGTGGAGATATTCCTGGTTCTTGTGATCCGTCCACACAATGAAAGGATGTTCCGCCCCGTCCAACCAGTGCCTCCACTCCTCCAATGCCATTTTCACCCCGAGAAGCTCACGATTCCCCACGTCGTAATTCCTCTTCGTGGCATTAAGACGATGGGAGAAGAAGGTGCAGGGGTGCAACTTGATGTCCAGGACAGTACGCTGGGACAGGACAGGCCCCACTCCGACATCTGAAGCATCAGCCTCCACCACGAACTGACGGGACGAGTCAGGATGAACTAAAATGGGAGTTGTAGTGAAGCGGTGCTCTAGGTCCTGGAACACTCGGTCTGGGCACCACCTGAACGGAACCTTGGGAGAGGTGAGTGCAGACAGGGGGGAAGCCAGGGTGCTGTAACCCCCTTATAAAGCAGTGATAAAAATAGGCAAATCCAAAGAAGCGTTGCAGCTGCACTCTGGACGTAGGTTGGGGCCAATCCACTACCTCTCTCACCTTTCCGGGATCCATCTGTATATTCCCAGCAGCGATGATGTAACCGAGGAAGGGGATGATGGAGCACGGTCAAGATATCAGAGCTTAATAACATATATACATATCTCAAAACACTTCTATCTCAAGGCCATCAGACTGTTAAATAGCCATCACCAGCTGGCCTCCACACAGTACCCTGCCCTGAACTTAGTCACTGTCACTAGCTGACTCAACCCTGCACCTTAGTGGCTGCTGCCATTCAATTTGTACATAGACATGGAACACTGGTCACTTTAATAATGATTACATACATACTCATTTCATATGTATATATTGTATTCTAGTCAATGCCACTCTGACATTGCTCATCCTAATATTTATATATTTCTTAATTCCATTATTTTACTTTGAGATTTGTGTGTATTGTTGTGAATGGTTAGATACTACTGCACTGTTGGAGATAGGAACACAAGCATTTTGCTACAGCGGTAATAACATCTGCTAAATATGTGTATGTTACCAATAAAATATGATTTGATTTAATTCATAACCAAAGGCAAAAGGCTGCAAGAGGCTTCAAGAAAACTGAAGTTTTTCTCACAGTTTCATTAATTTGTCTCATCTCAATTTCCAGCCCATAACTTCCGTTTTATAACCCCTCACAAAGTTCCAGTTGAGGCATCAAGCTATCGAAAGTAAATGGAACAACTGAAGCCTACCAACAAGTCATGTATGAGAATGGTTGTTTCGCTGCTTGTTCTTATTCACCCCTATCCCCTGCCTAGCACAGCATCATCCTAATAGAACGTCAATGATACTACACATGGGACTGGTGGGGGAATATCATATTTTAATCATCAGGAACCACTGCCTTTAGAAATCCTATTTTTCAAGCATTTTATCCACAGCCTGAGTATAAATAATTAATGTCATTGCTGTATGTGAAAATGTATGTTAACAGCTGCCTGAAGCAATGCAAAACTCCCCCATTGCTGGTAGAGGTGAGATAATGAAATGTAACTCTGTAATTCTTTGAGAAATACTGCAGTATATTAATAAAGTACTGCTCTGGTATAAAGATCTGTGAAGGTGTGGGATTGTTAAGAACCACACATCACTTCTCTGTTTTGTACCATCATAAATACCCTTTATATTTGACTGTCCATGTGTCTGCATATGTAGTGGAGGTGGTTGTGAGAACCAGGTTTCTGTGATCAGTAACCTTGCCTCAAACCTGAAGACTTGTCGTAACTCCTTTAGCTAATACCTGGGCTTTAGTTTGAAGGACTAACACAACATTGGGGTGCACAGACAACCCGGGATTCAAACCCATTTGGTCCCACAAAGAAGCTAGCACAAGCATTTTCTATCTCATTATAACTACCCCGTAGAAGAGCAAAGAGATGGACAAGAACAGGTTGGACTAATCCCAATACCCGAATCAACAAAAATAATGAATTGTGCCTAATTTGCAGCTGTCTAAACAGAGATTGGATTCCTTTAATGTTAAACAGTCTAGTTTGGGAAATAAACACGTTCATAATTTAAAACCTCCCCAAAGTGTTTCTCTCCAGAAGTAATATATGTAAATGAGAACATTTAGGCATCATCCCTTGCCTTCAGAGTAAATGGTGAGAATTCCCTTGGAGAATTGTAGTCTTGTGTGCTGGTGTAGTCAAAACTCTGCTTCTTCTACTTTCTGCCCTCATGGTGGGCTTGCAAATGGCAGAAAAAATATGCATGAACTCTGTCATGAAAAGAGTAAGATGTGCTCCTCTCATGGCTTCTTCAATCTTGACTAAAGGCAGAAATACTGGGTGTTACTTGTCATTGGTCTATGTCCAGTAAGAATTTAAAAGGCTCCCTAAAGTCTACATTATAGTAATTACATTTCTTTTGCTGAAAAAACAGTATGGCGATATCTCAAACCCTGGCTGTCCATGTTCCATAATTGTTTATGTTTCTGTTTGTTGTTGTCAAATGTTCCACATTCCAAGGATCTGCGGTTGAGTGTTATTTGATACTCAATTCTGACATTGCAAAAAAGCAGACTGAACTTTGTCAGTTTGTGTGCCATCAAAGTCTAGATCCAAAGTGCTCCAGATGACTGGCAATTTGAAATACAGTTTTTCTCAAATGCTGAAACACTAAATCCCATTGGCTGAACAAAGTTCTCAGTTGCCTGGACTCATTTAGCTAATTATGCAGTTTGTTGTCAATACCTTAAACAATTGCACAGGGTAAAACACAATTTGCAGATCTCACTTAGACTTTTCAGTAAAACTCTAAACACATTCTCATTCTCAAAACACATTCTGCACTCTAATGCACGTCATCCATACTGGTAAACATAAGTGGCAACAATCAAATACAAATAGAGAACATATGTCAATGATTGAACACAACCACTCAAAATTGGTTTAACCTGTTTCAAATGATGCGACACAAAAAATATAAGCCAGTTCAGAGAGCAAACAGGTTGTTGAAGGTGGTAAGGAGAAAGTATGAGAATGGATACTGTAGTACAGTGCATTGTAAGCTGGATACTGTACAATGGACAAATTGTATGGCCCTGAACATTGTGCTTTCCATTTATTAACAGTACTGGCTGCTCAGTAGATTTTGACTGGTTGCAGGTTCATCACAACATAGAACAAGAATTACAGTATCACAGAGACAAAGGACACGTTTGTGAGATGCAGGGATCAGTAATAGAACAATTAAAATAACTACAATTAACAGTAAAATACTAATCAAATAAAACCCCTAAAACACTGTAAAACAGCATTCGAGCAGAGATGCTGACACACAGCAGACCTAAGCTGAAAGAGGCTATTCTCAAACTGTTTAACCTAGTGTTGAGGGTAGGCTACTTTCTTGAGATCTGGAGCCAAGGCTTCATCAAATCTATACAAAAAAAAACAACTATAGAGGCATCTCTGTTAGTAGTAACTTTGGAAATGTTTTCTGTAGCATAACGAATGCCAGAATTCAGGCCATTCTAAGTGAACACATGTAAAAGTCCAATCCCTAAACACCAAACAGTAGATCACATACAGTGTATGCGGGAAAGTATTCAGTACCCTTCACTTTTTCCACATTTTGTTATGTTACAGCCTTATTCTTAAAATGTATTAAATAAAAATGTTCCTCATTAATCTACACACAATACCCAATAATGACCAATGAAAAACAGGTCTTTAATTTTTGGGGTACATTTTTTGGGGTAAAAAAAACTACAGGAATACCTTTATTTATGTAAGAATTCAAACCCTTTGCTATGAGACTTGAAATTGAGCTCAGGTGCATCCTGTTTCTCATCCTTAATATGTTTCTACAAACAGTGTCCGATTAACCCCTGGATGCACAGTTAATTTAGAACAGTTAATAGCGGAACTGTCACGAGTCCGACCGAGGGTGGCTTCCCTTCCCGGTCGGGTGGCGCTCGGCGGTCGTCGTCACCGGCCTATTAGCTGCCACTGATTGTCTTTCCTCCCCCTCCTTGTATGGTTATTGGTAGCACCTGTTTGTGATGATTAGTTGGGCTTCTTTAGACAGCCTGCCCGCCTGTTTGTTGTGTGGGATTATTCATTGTAACCTTCGGCTCTGTTGTAGAGGTACGTGTTAGTGCCTGGTCGTGCATTTTTCTGTTGTACATTTTTCATTCCCCGTGTTTGGGGCCGTTGGTGCAATTAAAGAAGCACAACGTTGCACTCTCTGTCTCCTGCGTTTGACTCCACACCCACGACACCCGGAGCATTACAGGAACATAAAGTCTGTTAGTGGGACCCCTGCCGGAGTCAGGTTCTCGTGTCTGGGCTTGTCGGGCCGTGGTCTGAATACTCACAGGGTCCACAATGTGGGAGCTGGTGATGATGGGCTCGGAGTCCCTCGCCTCATTAGAGACATTGTGTTGGTGGGACAGGACGGTTGCCTACATCGTAGTTCTGTTCCGCTGGCGAGAACCGCTTGGAGAGAAAGGCATATATATGGGTGCAGTTTTTTGTCCCCCCCGTTCCGCTGTGGAAGGACCGCCCCTGCTCCGGTGTCTGAGGCTTGCACCTCTACCACGAAGGAACGGGTAGGATCAGGATGGATGAGGATGGGTCTGGAGGTGAAACGTCCCTTGAGATCCACAAATTCACTCTCAGCTTCGGTCCAGCAAAAATTGTTCTGGGACTTGCAGGTTAGGGCCATGAGAGGTGTTGCCATTGCACCAAAGTTGCGTATAAAATGCCTGTAAAAATTGTCACACGTGAGGAACCTCTGGAATTTTTTGAGTGAGGCCGGATGGGGCCTGTCGTTGACCGCCTTCACCTTTACAGGGTACATTTCGATGTCAAGAAACTTGGGATACATGGAACTCACCCTTCTCTATCTTGATGTATAGTTGACTCTGCAGGAGGCGTCGCAGGATGTGTTCCGGAAGGGTCTTGGAGAAGATCAGGATGTCGCCGAGGTAAACAAAGCCAAACCGATTCAATATATCCCTAAGCGCATCCCAAGTGGCGCAGTGGTCTAAGGCACTGCTTCGCAGTGCTAGCTGTGCCACTAGAGAACCTGGTTCGAGTACATGCTCTGTCGCAGCCGGCTGCCACCAGGAGTCCCATGAGGCTGCGCACAATTGGCCCAGCGTCGTCCGGGTTAGGGGAGGGTTTGGCCAGCGGGGATGATCTTGTCACATCGTGCTCTAGCGACTCCTGTGGCGGGCAGGGTACAATGTACGCGGCAGGGAACCATGCCGAGGTCTGAGTGGCAAACCACAAGGTTCATACAAACCTGTGCTGTTGCAAACTAAATGCTAGCTAGAAGAAAGAGGAAATAATTGGTTTAATAAAAGCAGACAGATATTTTATTTTTAATAGGGTACTATATAGAAAGTCAAAAGTTTGGACACACCTTCAAGGATGATTTTATATTTTTTACTATTTTCTACATTGTAAAATAATAGTGAAGACATCAAAACTATTAAATAACACAATATCAAAAAAGTGTAAAACAAATCAACATTTATTTTAGTTTTTAGATTCTTCAAGGTAGCCACCCTTTGACCTGATGACAGCTTTGCACACTCTTGGCATTCTCTCAACCAGCTTCACCTGGAATGCTTTTCCAACAGTCTTGAAGGAGTTCCAACACATTGTTGGCTGCTTTTCCTTCACTTTGCAGTCCAACTCATCCCAAACCATCTCAATTGGGTTGAGGTCGGGTGATTGGGGAGGCCAGGTCATCTGATGCAACACTCTATCACTCTCCTTCTTGGTCAAATAGCCCTTACACAGCCTGGAGGTGTGTTGGATCATTGTCCTTGAAAGATTAGTGGAATCTGTGTGGGTAGCTGGACAGGTAGGATGACTGACAGTGAAGGTGACAGAGGAATGGATGAGACTGAGGCAGGAATTACTTTAACCATAAAGTGGTATATTTACTGAGTAGTCTGTGCTGCATCACAAAGGAAACAAATAACATGTATCCAATCAAATTCATAATCAAAGATCAAATAACATCATTCATTATTAACATAATTTATGGAGTACAACAGTCCAGTTCATTAAGAAGTCAATAGTAATCATCCGTGAGTCATTTAGGCTCGTAACTATTTATCATAAATCATGAAAGAATACAAACAGTGAATGGTTATTCAATCAATAATCCCCATTATCAAAGTCGATCAGTTAGCAAACAATGACGTTTTTCATTTCACTCTTTCAATTGTCTTCATGTGTACATATAATTAATTTCAATACACATGAACCATATCAATTGCATAATTGGCCTATGAGGATCCGTAGGGCCGTGATCATTGACAATTCATATTACACAATATGTTTGAAGCATGAGCTCCAAGCAGCGCTCCGCGGTAATAACTATAAACAGTAACTGAATGGCCCACTCTCCCGATCGCCACAGATAATTCAGATGAAAGGTAACAGAGTACGTGGATTCATGGACGCACAGAACTTCTGGATCAGATGGAGTTAAGGAAGAGAAAGCAGCGAGATCAGGCGATGGCAATTTCCTTCTTTTATGGAGTTGAGATCTGTCGGACATTTCCACCTGACCTAATTGTAGTGCCCCTGGCCCAGGTGAGTAAATGGCAATGAATTAAAGGATTATTCCACCAACTCCATGAGCCTTTTCTACAGTCCTGTTTAAAAGCAAATAATAGTCCCACTACGTGCAAACCAGATGGGATGGCGTATCGTATCACTGCAGAATGCTGTGGTAGCCATGCTGGTTAAGTGTGCCTTGAATTCTAAATAAATCACAGACAGTGTCACCAGCAAAGCACCATCACACCTCCTCCATGCTTCACGGTGGGAACCACACATGCAAGATCATGCATTCACCTACTCTGCGTCTCACAAAGACACAGCGGTTGGAACCAAAAATCTCACATTTGGACCAAAGGACAGATTTCCACCGGTCTAATGCCCATTGCTCGTGTTTCTTGGCCCAAGCAAGTCTCTTCTTATTATTGGTGTCCTTTAGTAGTTGTTTCTTTGCAGCAATTCGACCATGAAAGCCTGATCACGCAGTCTCCTCTGAACAGTTGATGTTAAGATGTGTCTGTTACTTGAACTCTGTGGAGCATTTATTTGGGCTGCAATTTCTGAGGCTAGTAACTATAATGAACGTATCCTCTACAGCAGAGGTAACTCTGGGTCTTCCTTTCCTGTGGCGGTCCTCATTAGAGCCAGTTTCATCATAGCACTTGATGGTTTTTGCGACTCCACTTGAAGAAACTTTCAAAGTTCTTGAAATGTTCAGTATTGACTGACCTTCATGTCTTTAACTTCTTGATTCTACTTGAGACGCATATGTCTCAACTAGGCACCTGGAAATGCAAATGCGCTACGCTAAATGCTAAATGTACTCGTTAAAACTCAAACCTTGATCAAAATTCACAAGCAGGGTATTGAATTAAAGCTACACTCGTTGTGAACCTAGCCAACAAGTCAGATTTTTAAAATGCTTTTCGGCGAAAGCATGAGAAGCTATTATCTGATAGCATGCAACACCCCAAAATGCCTGAATGCGATGTAAACAAAGATATAGCTTAGCCGGCGCATCACAAAACGCAGAAATAAAATATAAAACATTCATTACCTTTGACGAGCTTCTTTCTTGGCACTCCTATATGCCCCATAAACATCACTATTGGGTCTTTTTTTCGTTTAAATCGGTCCATATATACCCAAAATAGCTTTCTATGGAAGCTGTGTCATTCAGAAAAAAACATTGTTTTTAAACGCTGCGTCATTTTTTAAAATTAAAAAAGTTGACGATAAACTTTCACAAAACACTTCGAAATCCTTTTGTAATCCAACTTTAGGTATTAGTAAACGTTTATAATCTATCAAAATGATTAAAATGATGTATATTCAATAGCTCCTCGTCTGCAAATCAATGGCTGCCAATGTCCACATTGAAAAGATCCTGGTGGAGACCGGAAGAAACGGAATCCAGATAGTTGGATTTTCCAACAAAAAATTCAATTGAAAATGACAACAATGGCGACATCGTGTGGAATTTGTATGAATTGCATGCAGGTCGATATTACATTTTGTCCCCTTTTAACAACCCATGAAAGTGACTTATGGAAATTATTTTTAGCTTTCAGAGAGCAGTTTTTCTTGCGTTTTTCAATGAAACACACAATCTGTTATAGTCACAGCCGTGATTTAACCAGTTTTAGAAACTTCAGAGTGTTTTCTATCCACACATACTAAACATATGCATATACTATATTCCTGGCATGAGTAGCAGGACGCTGAAAAGTTGCGCGATTTTTAACAGAATGTTCGAAAAAGGAGGGGCCCAATTTTTCAGTTTTTGATTTGTTAAAAAAGTTTGAAATATCCAATAAATGTCGTTCCACTTCATGATTGTGTCCCACTTGTTGTTGATTCTTCACAAAAAAATACAGTTTTATATCTTTATGTTTGAAGCTTGAAATGTGGCAAAAGGTCGCAAAGTTCAAGGGGGCCGAATACTTTCGCAAGGCACTGTACTTTTTTGAAGATCTTCCTCTGTTTGCAATCCCAGCTACAACATGGTCATTTTGTTCAATAAAATCCATTTTTATAACCCAAAAGGTCTGTTTAGTTGGTGCCATTGATTTCAGGAATCCACTCGTTCAACATGCAGACAAAGGAGTCCAAAAAGCTACCAGTAAACTTTGTCCAAACAAGTCAAACAATGTTTCTATATAATCCTCAGGTAGTCTAAAATGTAAATAAAATATAATATTTCAGACGGAAAGTACTATGTTCAATAGGAAAGGAAAATTCGTAAGCGCGCCCCGAAAGACTGATTTGGTCCAGGTGCTCTCCCAACAGAAACTCCAAATACTTCATTTTTCAAAATAGAGGCCTGAAACCTTAAATAAAGACTGTTGACATCTAGAGTAAGCTATAGGAATTTCAATATGGGTGATGGACATTTCCAATAGGTTTATAAAATAAAGAATTCTGGTTGGATTTTCTTCTGATTCTTGCCTGTCATATCAGTTCTGTTATAACCACTGACATTATTTTAACAGTTTCAGAAACGTTAGAGTGTTTTCTATTCTATATATGCCTATACTGGCTTCTGGGCCTGAGTAACAGGCAGTTTACTTTGGGCACGTCAGACAGGCAGAAATTCAGGATACTGCCCCCTAGCCCTAAGAAGTTCATGAAACATACCTTTCTTCTTCCCGGAGAGTTCTTTATTCCTGTCTGTGCAATATACTGAGAACCCAGTATGGGTTGCTGTATGGACAAAGACAGCATATCACTAGAGAGCATTGTTTTCGTGAAACAGTATGTTACAATCCCTGATGTCTCTCTGGAAGGAGATTCTAGCCTTGAGCTTGTCTACTTTATGATCAAGAGACTGAACATTAGCAAGTAATATACTCGGAAGTGGTGGATGGTGTTGACTTCTCCTGAGTCGAACCATAAGTCCACTCCTAATACCTCTTCTCTGCCGGCGGTGTTTTGGATCAGCTTCTGGAGTCAGTTCAATTGCTTTGGGTGGTACTAACAAAGGATCCAATTCGGGAAAGTAATTTTCCTGGTCGTAATGCTTGTGAGTTACCGCCACTCTGATATCCCAAAGTTATTTTTATGACTGTATGTAATAACACAAAAAGTGATGGAGGCCACTGTGTTCTTGGGGACCTTCAATGCTGCAGCCATTTTTGGTACCTTTCCCCAGATCTGTTCATCTACACAATCCTGTTTTGGAGCTCTACAGGACAATTCCTTTCACCTGAGGGCTTGGTCTTTGCTCTGACATGCACTGTCAACTGTGGGGCCTTTCGAAATCATGTAAAATAAATTGAATTTCCACAGGTGGACTCCAATCAAGTTGTAGAAATATCTCAATGATGATCAATGGAAAGGATGCACCTGAGCTCAATTTCGAGTCGCATAGCAAAGGGTCTGAATACTTGTATAAATAAGGTATGTTTTTTTTAGTTAAAAAAATGTGCAAAAATTGTGTAGATTGCTGAGGATATACATTTTAGAATAAGGCTGTAATATATCAAAATGTAGAAGAAGTCAGTCTGAATAATTTTTGATGGCACTGTATATACACACATGGTCAAAGCTGCTGTTCTATTATACTGTATACTTTTTATTCAACTACGCAAACTAGACACTACCCACTTTATATCTGTAACTACAGTCCTACTTGACTTAGCACATTCATTATCTATATTGTATATCCTGTCTAGGACTGGGGAACCCCGTTCCGCTAGCGGAACCCCTCGCCAACAGCCAATGAAAATGCAGGGCGCCAAATACAAATCCACAGAAATCTCATAAACATACAAGCATTAGGCACCATTTTAAAGATACAATTCTCATTAATGTAGCCACAGTGTCTGATTTCAAAAATGCTTTACAGCGACAGCTCCACAAACGATTATGTTAGGTCACCACCAACTCACAGAAAAACCCTGCCATTTTTCCAGCCAAAGAGAGGAGTCACAAAAAGCACAAATAGAGATAAAATTAATCACTAACCTTTGATGATCTTCATCAGATGACACTCATAGGACTTCATGTTACACAATACATGTATGTTTTGTTCGGTAAAGTTCATATCTACATCCGAAAATCTTATTTTACATTGGTGTGTTACGTTCAGTAGTTCCAAAACATGGAGTGATATTGCAGAGAGCCACATGAATTCACAGAAATACTCATTATAAATGTAGATGAAAATTCAACTATTACACATGGAACTTTAGATAAACTTCTCCTTAATGCAACCGCTGTGTCAGATTTTTTTTAAACTTTACGGAAAAAGCATAATCTGAGAACGGCGCTCAGAGGCCAAACCAGCCAGAAAAATATCCGCCATGTTGGGTAGTCAACATTATTCATAAATAGCATTATAAATATTCACTTACCTTTGATCTTCATCAGAATGCACTTCCAGGAATCGCAGTTCCACAAGAAATGCTTGTTTTGTTCGATAATGTCCATCATTTTGTTAGGGCGTTTGGTAAACAAATCCAAAAGCGTGATCTGGTCCATTCGGACGAAACGTTCAAAAAGTTCTATTACAGGTCGAAGAAACTTGTCAAACTAAGTATAGAATCAATCTTTAGGATGTTTTTATCATAACAATTATCATCACATGCTGGAGGCAGACTCCTTAGTCAAACAGCTCCCATCCGGCCCCCCTTCACATGAGCAGCCTGAAACAACGTTCTAAAGATGGTTGACATCTAGTGGAAGCCTTAGGAAGTGCAAAATAACCCATAACCCACTGTGTATTCGATAGGTTTGAGTTCAAAAACTACAAACCTCAGATTTCCCACTTCCTGTTTGGATTCTTTCTCAGGTTTTTGCTACTCACAGACATCATTCAAATAGTTTCAGAAACTTCAGTGTTTTCTATCCAATACTAATAATAATATGCATATATTAGCATCTGGTACTGAGTAGGAGGCAGTTCACTCTGGGCACGCCATTCATCCAAAAGTAAAATGCTGCCCCCTATCCCAAACAAGATATCCTATTGTGCACAAATCAGATTACTCTGCATACTACCTTTTACTATTTATTACCTGTTATAGTTACTGTACTGCAATGTTGAGGGAGATGGCGCATAAGCATTTCACTGCACCTTTTATACCTGCAATAAACTGTATACGTGACAATACAATTTGATATCCTAGGGAGCAAGTTTTCAGAGCAAGGTGCCTGAAAGGGTCAAAGGAACAAACTGTTGGAAAAACACAGCATTTGCTTAGTAGTGCTGTGGATATCATTGCATAACCAACCAGCATAATGTCATTCAACAGACTGTAAAATAGTTACTTCGTCCCCAGTGAAATAAATGAATGATGTTATGGTGCATTTGCAGAGAGCTGAATTAGCATGCTCAGATGTTGTGATTCATAACTCTATATTACAGAATGTCGGTATCTGTCATTCACTTTGACGGCATGCTAGTAATCAATTAAATTGCTATGTATTTAACCTTTCTGGGAATTAAACATAAATCAAATTATCAAGTGTACATTAAATACTGGCCACAAGGAAAATGCTGAATTATTTCAAAAACTGTTTGTTCCTCAAAGCATGTAGAGATGACATTTTTTAATTTATTTCACCTTTATTTAACCAGGTAGGCTAGTTGAGAACAAGTTCTCATTTACAACTGTGACCTGGCCAAGATAAAGCATAGCAGTGTGAACAGACAACACAGAGTTACACATGGAGTAAACAATAAACAAGTCAATAACGCAGTAGAAAAAAAAAGAAAAAAAAAGAGTCTATATACATTGTCACGGCTCCTCCTCTGCAATGCAGGGGTGGTTCCTCCTGCAGGCAGAGGAGGGTCGTTAGTGATTGGAGTCACCTGGGATCAGAGTATTTAAACTGTCACTAATCACCTCTCTCTCTCTCTCCACTCCTCCACCTGTTTGTTTGTTATTTTGTAGTTTTGCATAGTTTTCACGCAGTCATTCACACACACAGATTCACGCATCCATGCACTTTACATACACCTTACATTATGATACTTCCACACCTCATTCCTTTTTCTTAGTTTAAAGTTAATAGTTTTGTTTACAATAAAGAACATTTTTTAATTGGCCTATACCTGTTGTTCGCGTCCCCTCATTTTTTGCCACAGGCTATGAGCCGGCCTGTGACAAGTGGGGGCTCATCCGTAAGTTAAAGTTATTTGTACTTTAGTCTTACTTTAGTATTTTAGTTTACTTTAACATTTTGTTATAGTTGGTTAAGATTTTGTCTAGATTGTCTTATTATTGATATGTTTGTTTATTTGTAATTTGACTTATTTGATTATTGTTTTGTAGTTAACTTGGGTTATGTTAGTTCATATTGCCATATTTTTTGTTTGAGGGGATGTTTTGGTTGGGCCAATATTGGAGAGAGCATTGAGAGCCATGTGTTTTGGTTCAGTTAGCTTGGTAGCTACATTTGGTTAGCAATTTACATTTGGTTGCCAAAGCTACAGTCACATACCTAGGCAAGGTTGTTGGTCAGGGTTTTGTCTGTCCCGTGGAAGCCAAGGTCCAGGCTGTGAAGCAGTTCCCACACCCGTCCACAAAGAAAGAACTGATGCGCTTCCTGGGAATGGCGGGGTACTACCGTGCTTTCTTTAAAAACTTTTCAGTAGTAGTGTCCCCCCTGACCAATCTGTTGAAGGCCAAGGCTGAATTTATCTGGTCCACCCAGTGTCAAGAGGCATTTGATGCAGTTAAGTCTATTTTGTGTTTGGCACCTGTATTGGCAGCACCAAATTTTGGGAAACCTTTCAAATTGCAGGTAGACGCCAGTCAAATCGGCGCTGGGGCTGTGCTTCTCCAGGAGAATGATAACAATGTTGTGTCTGGTCAGTTTCTTCTCCCAGAAATTTAATAAGTAGCAAAAAAAAATTCTGTAATTGAGAAGGAGGCTTTAGGTCATTTGGGCACAGATTCACGCATCATGCACTTTACATACACCTTACATTATGATACTTCCACACCTCATTCCCTTTTTTTAGTTTAAAGTTAATAGTTTTGTTTACAATAAAGATTTTTTTTTTAAATTGGCCTATACCTGTTGTTCGCATCCCCTCATTTTGCCACAGGCTATGAGCCAGCCTGTGACAACATTGTGTGCAAAAGGCATGAGGAGGTAGGCGAATAATTACAATTTAGCAGATTAACACCGGAGTGATAAATGATCAGATGGTCATGTGCAGGTAGAGATACTGGTGTGCAAAAGAGCAGAACAGTAAATAAATAAAAACAGTATGGGGATGAGGAAGGTAAATTGGGTGGGCTATTTACCGATAGACTATGTACAGCTGCAGCGATCGGTTAGCTGCTCAGATAGCAGATGTTTAAAGTTGGTGAGGGAGATAAAAGTCTCCAACTTCAACGATTTTTGTAAGTCGTTCCAGTCACAAGCAGCAGAGAACTGGAAGGAAAGGCGGCCAAATTATGTGTTGGCTTTAGGGATGATCAGTGAGATACACCTGCTGGAGCGCGTGCTACGGGTGGGTATTGCCATCGTGACCAGTGAACTGAGATAAGGCGGAGCTTTACCTAGCATGGACTTGTAGATGACCTGGAGCCAGTGGGTCTGGCGACGAACATGTAGCAAGGGCCAGCCGACTAGAGCGTACAGGTCGCAGTGGTGGGTGGTATAAGGTGCTTTTGTAACAAAGCAGATGGCACTGTGATAAACTGCATCCAGTTTGCTGAGTAGAGTATTGGAAGCTATTTTGTAGATGACAGTCGAGGATTGGTAGGATAGTCAGTTTTACTAGGGTAAGTTTGGCAGCGTGAGTGAAGAAGGCTTTGTTGCGAAATAGAAAGCCGATTCTAGATTTGATTTTGGATTGGAGATGTTTGATATGAGTCTGGAAAAAGAGTTTACAGTCTAGCCAGACACCTAGGTACTTATAGATGTTCACATATTCTAGGTCGGAACCATCCAGGGTGGTGATGCTAGTCAGGCGTGCGGGTGCAGGCAGCGAACGGTTGAAAAGCAAGCATTTGGTTTTACTAGCTTTTAAGAGCAGTTGGAGGCCACGGAAGGAGTGTTATATGGCATTGAAGCTCATTTGGAGGTTAGATAGCACAGTGTCCAAGGAAGGGGCAGAAGTATACAGAATGGTGTCGTCTGCTTAGAGCTGGATCAGGGAATCGCCCGCAGCAAGAGCAACATCATTGATATATACAGATAAGAGTCGGCCCGAGAATTGAACCCTGTGGCACTCCCATAGAGACTACCAGAGGACCGGACAACATGCCCTCTGATTTGACACATTGAACTTTGTCTGCAAAGTAGTTGGTGAACCAGGCAAGGCAGTCATTAGAAAAACCGAGGCTACTGAGTCTGCCGATAAGAATATGATGATTGACAGAGTCGAAAGCCTTGGCCAGGTCGATGAAGACGGCTGCACAGTACTGTCTTTTATCGATGGTGGTTATGATATCGTTTAGTACCTTGAGCGTGGTTGAGTTGCACCTTGACTGGCTCGGAAACCAGATTGCACAGCGGAGAAGGTACGGTGGGATTCGAGATGGTCATTGATCAGTTTCTTGACTTGGCTTTCAAAGACCTTAGATAGGCAGGGCAGGATGGATATAGGTCTGTAACAGTTTGGGTCCAGGGTGTCTCCCCCTTTGAAGAGGGGGATGACCGCGACAGCTTTCCAGTCCTAGGGGATCTCAGACGATATGAAAGAGGTTGAACAGGCTGGTAATAGGGGTTGCGACAATGGCAGCGGATAGTTTCAGAAATAGAGGGTCCAGATTGTCAAGCCCAGCTGATTTGTACGGGTCCAGGTTTTGCAGCTCTTTCAGAACATCTGCTATCTGGATTTGGGTAAAGGAGAAGCTGGGGAGGCTTGGGCGAGTAGCTGCTGGTGTGGGTGGGGGGGGGGGGGGGGGGGGGGGGGGGGGTGGAGCTGTTGGCCGAGGTAGCCAGGAGGAAGGCATGGCCAGTCGTTGAGAAATGCTTGTTGAAGTTTCCGATTATCATGGATTTATCGGTGGTGACCGTGTTACCTAGCCTCAGTGCAGTGGGCAGCCGGGAGGAGGTGCTCTTGTTCTCCATGGACTTTACAGTGTCCCAGAACTTTTGGGAGTTAGAGCTACAGGATGCAAATTTCTGCTTGATAAAGTTGGCCTTTGCGTTCCTGGGCTATATCTGTTCTTAGTTCTGCATTTTTTGAACGGAGCATGCTTATCTAAGATGGTGAGGAAGTTACTTTTAAAGAATGACCAGACATCCTCAACTGACGGGATGAGGTCAATATCCTTCCAGGATACCCGGGCCAGGTCGATTAGAAAGGCCTGCTCGCAGAAGTGTTTTAGGGAGCGTTTGACAGTGATTAGGGGTGGTCGTTTGACTGCGGACCAGTAGTGGATGCAGGCAATGAGGCAGTGATCGCTGAGATCCTGATTGAAGACAGCAGAGGTGTATTTGGAGGGCCAGTTGGTCAGGATAACGTCTATGAGGGTGCCAGTGTTTACAGATTTAGGGTTGTACCTGGTGGGTTCCTTGATGATTTGTGTGAGATTGTTAAGCATATCCCAGTTTAGGTCACCTAACAGAACAAACTCTGAAGCTAGATGGGGGGCGATCAATTCACCAATGGTGTCCAGGGCACACCTGGGAGCTGAGGGTGGTCGGTAGCAGGCGGCAACAGTGAGAGACTTATTTCTGGAGAGATTCATTTTTAAAATTAGATGTTCGAACTGTTTGGGTATGGACCTGGAAAGTATGACAGACCTTTGCAGGCTATCTCTGCAGTAGACTGCAACTCCTCCCCCTTTGGCAGTTCTATTTTGACGGAAAATGTTATAGTTGGGTATGGAAATCTCAGAATTTTTGGTGGCCTTCCTAAGCCAGGATTCAGACACAGCTAGGACATCAGGGTTGGCAGAGTGTGCTAAAGCAGTGAGTAGAACAAACTTAGGGAGGAGGCTTCTAATGTTGACATGCTTTTTCGATCACAGAAGTCAACAAATGTGGGTGCCTGGGGATATGCAGGGCCTGGGTTTACCTCCACATCACCCGCGGAACAGAGGAGGAGTAGGATGAGGGTGCGGCTAAAGGCTATCAAAACTGGTCGCCTAGAGCGTTGGGGACAAAGAATAAAAGTAGAATATATTCAGGGCATAATGCGCAGACAGGGGTATGGTGGGGTGCGGGTACAGCGGAGGTAAGCCCAGACACCCGCCAACCCCTCTTTTATGCTACTGCTACTCTCTGTTCATCGTATATGCATAGTCACTTTAACCATATCTACATGTACATATTACCTCAATCAGCCCGACTAACCAGTGTCTATATGTAGCCTCGCTACTGTATATAGCCTGTCTTTTTACTGTTGTTTATTTCTTTACTTACCTATTGTTCACCTAACACATTTTATGCACTATTGGTTAGAGCCTGTAAGTAAGCATTTCACTGATGTTTTCGGCGCACGTGTCAAATAAACTTGGATTTGATTTGAATGTTTAGTCCATAGTGTTGCTTGGTCGATGGTTATGCTATTAGTTGGACAAAAGTAAACTCCATGAAAGTGCAATACTGTTCATTTAACCATGTGATCGGTTTTTAATGAATTTACGTAAATTAAAGCTCATCTGCATAATTCAATGACAAAATAGGGATCCAATTAAGATCCTACATCTGTAGACTGCTCTACCTCTCAAGTACCAAATGCAACATAATACATAGTGGCATTTAGAGTATATAAAGTATCATTTGAAATGGAATTAAAGTAGAATTAATTGAACAAAATTCTATGAAATTCAAATTCACTATACGGATACTTATTTTAGTGACCAACACGATGTTAGACATATGCTTGAAAGATTTTATTTTTTAAGACCCATTCTTATTCTTTAACACATTTTAAACCATAAGAGTTCTAACATATTCTAAGATCCTTTTGTAGGTTAAATTATGCTCTCTGTTGTAGTATTTTGAAAATGATTGCATTTCTTTTTATAAATGAATGTTATCCATACCAGAGGTGGGGATAGATTTCATCTCCAAGGACAATTTTGCTGTTGCTTTGTAGGTGAAGCCAAAATACATTCACCTGAATGTCTGCTTTTATATTTTTCTCAATTAATTGACAAATGTACTTGCAAACAGATTACTGTAAAGGGCGAATATGCAAGACAAACTCATTCTTACCACCCTTTTTGAACATCAACGTTCGCTTTGCACGGATTGCCACGATGTATAATAAAGAGTACTCTCTGGAACTCCGACACTTTCACCTAGAGGCACTTACTGGTACTGTGAGACAGACATCCTAGGGCTATAACAGACTCAACCAGAGCACCATTTTCTATCAGGTGTCAAATCAAACTTTATTTGTCACATGCGCCGAATACAACAAGTACCGGGAAATGCTTACAAGCCCTTAACCAACAGTCTATTTAATTAAGATGTGTGTGCTAAGCTTTCATCCAAGTGACAGCCTGCAAATGTTTTACAGTAGCTACCACTCAGAGGTTCATTAGATTTTCATTGAGCACATGCAGGCTGTTTATCGTTTAGCATCACGTAATCACAGATTTGAGTAATCAATTTAGAAATGGCACATTGGTCATTTCATAAAGGTTGAGAGATGCACGTCCACGGTATGGATCATCATGCATGTGAATGTATTAGAAAAATGGTTTTTAGAAAGGAGTTTCCATAGCAACAGCATGAGGCCTGACTGCTCATGAATGGATTATTACATTTCCAAAAACACTTGTTCTAAAGCAGCACCTTCGAGTCACCATAGGCTAAATGAAAAATGTCAGTCATTAGAATGCACCTGCTTATATTTAGGGGAGGAAATATGCAACATGTTGCTTTAACTGCTCTGCATCTGCTATTATCTGTGTCATTGCAGTTGCAGATATTATAACTGTGTCTCAAATGGCACCCTATTCCCTATATAGTGCACTGTTTTTGGTCAAAAGTAGTGCACTATAAAGGGAATAGGGTAGCATTTGGGATGCAGTGTTTTTTTTTAAAGAAGGTCCCTCTACGCTTCCCATTCCTCCTGTACAACCATTACCCTGACATAAGTTAGTCCTTTAATCTTCTCTGTTTTCTTTCCTTTAACGCTAAAGCTTTATTCTCAACTGAATGTACTGTATATACACAAATAAAGTGACATTTTGAAAGCCAGACAAAGGAACTCCACCACATACAGTACATAACTGACTGTAGTGTGCCAACCACTGCCAACTATGCAGCTGGGATATTTATGACCAACTTGAACTAATTGATGATGTGAACAGATGCTATGATAAATACTGTATGTAGTTTTAAAAGTATACTTCTTTTTAAACACTTAGTGTCTGAGAGCAGTAAAAACGTGGTTTAATAGAAGAGGAAAGTTTAAATAAAGGAAATGTATAATAACCCTAGAGAAACATGTAAATATTTGATTTGGTGGTGGTGGTAAAAACAACAGGAACAATTATCGACATATAATTATCGACTTCTCAAGTTAAAAATATTGGAAATTGGTCCTATAACAACTTGATTCTCCTAAAAGATGAAGGAAATATATTACAATATTTCATTTTTCGACGAATATGGCATGACACATCCAGACTTGTTGATTTACTGTACAGTATTTGACTGATTCTAAAAATACTTAGTGCTATTATAAGTAAAATCACTTGTTGATTTTGACATCACTCAATGAGAGGCTTTACTTCCTAAGTCTTCCAGACTGAGTAGGCCTATGTTGTAAGTTTTTGGTTTTGTCTGCTGTAAGAAATGCAGTACAACAAACAGATTATGATTTTTAAATCCTTCATAAAGATCTTGATTGTTGTCCTCTTGAGCCTCCTCAACAGTTTTGTGCCATGTAAAATCAAGGCCATGTCTCAATGGCATCTGAAATTACTATGGCTTTTTTGTTTACAGTGTCCCAGAATATTGCCTCAATTCACTGTTCTTCTGTCACCTATAACTATATTCTGTGAGACATTCTGCATATTTACTGTACATTTGTCTAACTTTGATGTTTTGAAATGCCATTCAAAATAGATCTGTTCAACTTCACTTGAGGTGCACTTTTACACTGCCTTCATAATGCTGTCATGGTAACATCAATGGCATACCTTCTGTCTGGACAGTTAATGTGGAAACACCTTGTCGAAACAACATCAATGATGCCATCTGACATTACATTTTTAATGACAAAACAGCTCTCACTGACACCTTATGTGTCACTTTAATAATTCATTCAACAGAGAACATTACATGTTAAAGTGGCATGACTGTCAGTTGTCAAAGCCATTCATAACATGCTACAACAGTTTGTCATCCTTGTGACAGCATCATAAAGGCATTAAAGTGCACTTCAAATACATAGTTCCTTAAAGCAAGAAAAAAAAGAAAACACAAATGAAAGTGAGTGTCTCTCCCCTACTCGCAGCAAGAGCAGTGATGATTAAGTAGAATTCCTCTGAGCTTCCAGTTTCACCTTGTTTATCCTGCAAGCCAGATTAAAAGGAAAGGCTGGCCGTCTGGAGAGATCTGTCGACTACACTTGCATCGATCCTAAACGAAGTATACTTGAGCGATTAACAACACATCCTCCTGACATAGCGCGCTTAATGAAGGAGGACATTTCCCCAAAGCCATGCCTAACTTGCCACTAAACATTTGGGCCGAATAGAAAATTGACTCAGTCAATGAAACATATTCTTGATTTCGATTCCAATCAATCGTTATGTAGAGATGACTGGTTTATTTGTTTTGGCAGTCTCTGATGCCAAGATATAGGTAGAATTTGGGCGATGGAAATAACTTTTTAAGTGTTCACTTTTTAAAAGCGTACCAAATTCCGCTGTCAGTTTACAAATGTATCTTGCCTATTAGACCTTTTCAGTCTACAGTGCTTGAATTTGAGCTAAGGAACATTGCCTCTTCAAATAGAATAATTCCTATGTACTGAAATAAGGGACATTTTAATGACGTGATTAGAGAACAGGCAATTTAGTAATAACAACATGAACGTACATCACTTGCTTTAGTTAAATTTATCTTGAGGATCATCTCTCGGCAGACCATAGTCTGAGTTGAATGACAAATAAATGATGGAAACCTGGGACGCTACAACTGAGAGAATGGCTTAATAAACATCAAATAATTAGACAGAAGTTATACAATTTCCAAATGCTGCTTTATTATTAACTTTGACGAGTTTATGCCCTTTAACGATGTTCCTTCTCTTTTTAATTAAGACCCTGTGTCGACTCCACTAGTCAATTAAGTAACTATTTTACCAACGTTTTTCTGTGCTTTCAGAGAACTGGAATTTCCTAAGACACCAGTAATTCTCTTGAGACAAGTTTATGTCCAGGGATATCGTTAGTGTTAAAATTTTACTCTAGGGATAATTGGGGTACCAGTGCTTTGATGAGCAGAACGTGCTGTATGATTTATCAATACGTTGTTAGTCACCAAATTTAATTGAGTATTATTATGTTGCTTTCATATTGAACAGCCTCGTAGGGTAAGGACTGCTAACCTGGCACACTGCTTTTGGGTGAGAGCAGTGGCGACACGTCATTCAGGGAAGGTGGGGCAGAGTCCCACTTGTTATGAGCCCCATCTGTTTAGCAAAAAAAATGATATATATATAAACCAAATTTTAATGACTCCAACCTAAGTGTATGTAAACTTCCGACTTCAACTATATATATATATATATATATATAGTTGAAGTCGGAAGTTTACATACACTTAGGTTGGAGTCATTAAAATTCGGTTTTTCAACCACTCCACAAATTTCTTGTTAAAAAAACTATAGTTTTGGCAAGTCGGGTTAGGAGGTCTACTTTGTGCATGACACAATGACTATTTCCCCCCCAAAAATCCAAAAGCCTGAAAGTACCACCTTCATCTGTACAAACAATAGTAGGCAAGTATAAACACCATGGGACCACACAGCTGTCATACTGCTCAGGAAGGAGACGCGTTCTGTTTCCTAGAGATTAACGTACTTTGGTGTGAAAAGTGCAAATCAATCCCAGAACAACAGCAAAGGACCTTGTGAAGATGCTGGAGGAAACAGGTACAAAAGTATCTTTATCCACAGTATAACGAGTCCTACATCGACATAACCTGAAAGGCCGCTCAGCAAGGAAGAAGCCACTGCTCCAGAACTGTCATAAAAAAGCCAGACTACAGTTTGCAACTGCACACGGGGACAAAGATCACACTTTTTGGAGAAATGTCCTCTGGTCTGATGAAAGAAAAATAGAACTGTTTGGCCATAATGACCATCATTACGTTTGGAGGAAAAAGGGGGAGGCTTGCAAGCCAAAGAGCATCATCCCAACCGTGAAGCACGGGGGTGGCAGCTTCATGTGGGGGTGCTTTGCTGCAGGAGGGACTGGTGCACAAAATAGATTTTTACTAAGGATAAATGTCAGGAATTGTGAAAAACTGAGTTTAAATGTATTTGGCTAAGGTGTATGTAAACTTCCGACTTCAACTGTGTATATATGTATGTGTGTATATATGTATGTATGTGTGTATATGTATATGTATATATATATATATATATATATATATATATATATATATACACATACATACATACATACATACATACAGTACCAGTCAAAAGTATGGACACCAACTCATTCAAGGGTTTTGTTTTATTTTTACTAGTTTCTACATTGTAGACTAGTAGTAAGAATTTAAAATTAGGAAACAATAGAAATGGAAACATGTAATAAGTGTTAAACAAATCAAATATAGTTTAGATTCTTCAAAGTAGCCACCTTTTGGCTTGACAGCTTTGCACACTCTTGGCATTATCTCGACCAGCTTCATGGAGGTGGTCACCTGGAATGCATTTCAAATAACAGGTGTGCCTTGTTAAAAGTGAATTTGTGGGATTTCTTTCCTTCTTAATGCATTTGAGTCAATCAAGGTATGGGTGGTATACAGAAGATAGCCCTATTTGGTAAAAGACCAAGTCCATATTCGGGCAAGAACAGCTCAAATAAGCAAAGAGAAACGACAGTCCATCATTACTTAAAGACATGAAGGTCAGTCAATACTGAACATTTTAAAAACTGAAAGTTTCTTCAAGTGCATACGCAAGTGCAGTCGGATCAAGTGCGGATCGTCGCCGGGGGCTCCGGACTGCGAACCCTGCGGACTGCGGACTGTCGCTGGAGACCTGGTGCGTGGAGCCAGCACAGGACGTACTGGGCTGGGGAGCCGACATAGGAAGTACCAGGCTGGGATGATGCACAGGAGGCCTGGTGCGTGGAGCTGGCACAGGACGTACGGGGCTGTGGAGGCGCACTGGAGGTCTGGAGAGTAGAGCTGGTACAACATGTCCTGGACAGATGACAATCATCGCACGGCAAGTGCGGGAAGCTGGCACAGGACGAACTGGGCTGTGGAGGCGCACTGGAGACACGGTGCGTAGAACCGGAACACATTGTACCGGAACTGTGACACACACACCTCAGGGCAAGTGTGTGGAGGAGACACAGGACGTACCGGACTGGCGAGGCGCACTGGAGGCCAGATGCGTGAAACTGGTGCATATGTCACCGGACTGGTGTCACAATCCTCAACACACCCACTCTGCAGCGCTCTCAACGTCAACAACTCTCTCTGAAATCTTTCGTTGAGTTTCTCACTCGACTCCCTGACTGGCTCTGGTTCACCCCTCGGCTCCCCCGACCACTCCGTGTGCACCCCCCCAAAAGTTTTTTCCCGGGCTGATTTTTGAGCTTGCGTCCTGGCCGCGAACCCTGGCGTCGTCGTTGTTCCTCTTTCGCTGCTTCCGCCCCTTTCCATGGCAGGCTTTTGTCTCCTGCCATTATTTCCTCCCAAGTCCAGGATGTCCTCCACTCCTCCCAGGCCCAGGATCCCTGCTCCTCCTGGGCACGCTGCTTGGTACGTTGGTGGTGAGATCGTCTTATGCTCGTCGATGTAATGATCGGACCAAGGTGCAGCGTGGTAGGCGCACATCATATATTCATTAACCTCTCTAGGGTATGTGGGACGCTAGCGTCCCATCTGGCCAACATCCAGTGAGGTTGCAGAGCGCCAAATTCAATTACAGAAATGCTCATTATAAAAATTCAGAAAACAAAACATTTTACATAGGTTTAAAGATTAACTTCTTGTTAAACCAACCACAGTGTCATATTTATAAAATGCTTTTCGGCGAAAGCATACCTAGCCCAGAACATAGCCCAGTTGACAAATTATTACAAACAGTAACTAGCCAAGCAGAAGCGTTACAAAACTCAGAAACAGAGATACAATTAATCCCTGACCTTTGATGATCTTCATATGCCTTTGATGATCTTCTTATGGTGGCAATCAGAAGACATTAATTTACTCAATAAATATTCCTTTTGTTCGATGAAGATTCTTTATATTCAAAAACCTCAGTTTTGTTAGCGCGTTTTCTTCAGTAATCCACAGGCTCAAACTCAGTCAAAACAATCAGACAAAAAAATCCCAATTGTATCCGTAAAGTTCATAGAAACAAGTCAAACGATGTTTATATTCAATCCTCAGGTTGTTTTTTTAGCCTAAATGATCTGCAATATTTCAACTGGACAATAACGTCGTCAATATAAAAGGTAAACAAGAAATGCACATGCGCCTGAAAAAACTCTGCGACGCGTTAGGGTCCACTCGTTCAGACTGGTCTTACTCCCTCATTTATAAGAATACAAGCTTGAAATGATTTCTAAAGACTGTTGACATCTAGTGGAAGGCATAGGAACTGCAAATGGAGTCCTAAGTCAATGGATACTGTAATGGCTGTAATAGAAAACTACATCCTGAATGGATTTTTCTCAGGTTTTCGCCTGCCAAATCAGTTCTGTTACACTCACAGACCCTATTTTAATAGTTTTGGAAACTTGAGAGTGTTTTCTATCCAAATCTACCAGTTATATGCATATCATATCCTCTGGGCCCGAGTAGCAGGCCGTTTAATTTGGGCATGCTTTTCATCCAAAATTCCGAATGCTGCCCCCTACCCTAGAGAGGTTAAATGAACACCAAAAAATAAGAAAGATAAACGACATGTAAAGTTTTGTAGCGCTGACACAGCAACTATACAAAAACAAGATCCCACAAACTAAGGTGGAAAAAAGGCTGCCTAAGTATGATCCCCAATCAGAGACAACGATAGACAGCTGCCTCTGATTGGAAACCATACCCGGCCAACAAAGAAATAGACAACATAGATTGCCCACCCCAGTCACACCCTGACCTAACCAAATAGAGAATAAAAGGATCTCTAAGGTCTGCTGAGTCCAAATTTGAGATTTTTGGTTCCAACCGCCATGTCTTTGTGAGACGCAGAGTAGGTTAACGGGTGATCTCTGTATGTGTGGTTTCCACCGTGAAGCTTGGAGGGGTGATGGTGTGGGGGTGCTTTGCTGATGATACTGTGTGGGATTTATTTAGAATTCAAGGTGAAATTAACCAGCGTGGCTACCACAGCATTCTGCAGCGATACACCATCCCATCTGGCTTGCACTTAGTGGGACAATCCTTGGTTTTTCAACAGGATAATGACCCAAAACACAACTTCAAGCTGTGTAAGGTCTATTTGACGGGTATTGGAGTGCTGCATCGGGTGATCTGGCCTCCACAATCACCCAACCTCAACCCAATTGAGATGGTTTGGGATGAGTTGGACTTGAGAGTGAAGGAAAAGCAGCCAACAAGTGCTCAGCATATGTCTGAAGACTATTGGAAAAGCATTCTTGGAAAAGCATTCTTCATGAAGCTGGTTGAGAGAATTCAGAGAGTGTGCAAAGCTATCGTCAAGTCAATGGGTGGTTAATTTTAAGAATCTAAAAAATATATATTTTGATTTGTTTCACGATTCCATATGTGTTATTTCATAGGTTTGATGTCTTCACTATTATTCTACAATGTAGAAAATAGTAAAAATAAAGAATAAGTAGGTATGTCTTTTGACTGGTACTGTATATATTTGCCTATTATTTCAGCATTAATATGTGTCATAGTGCAATTAATGGGTTGTTTAGTGTTGTGTTTTGCTGGCATGCATTAAAAAAAAAGTTTGCCCCACCAAGATTTACATGCTAAAATTGCCAGTGGGTGAGAGTGAATGTACAGGTCAGAGAGTGAAGGTACAGGTCAATGGTTACAGGAAGTTCGCTTCGGCAACACTTCAAAAATAAAACTATTGAGTCAGAGGGAGGCAACCTCTCTGAACCAGTTCCCTAAAACAAAATGTAAATCTCAATATCTTGCCTGAACACACTTATAGACTTTTAACCCAAAATTCACTCACATGCTTTGTACTGTATTTGACCTCTCAGGCAACCTCCCACTGGGCACAGACGTCAATTCCAAGTCTATTCCACGTAGACTCAACCTGTGTGTGCCCAGTGGGCTATTCTGAGAGGAAACAAGGCTGAGAAGTTAGTTTTATAATCTTTGCTCCACAAAAGTGGTTTGTTTGTATCCCAAGGCCAGGTGTTGTATAGAGTTATGATTTTCTTTTAAACTGAAGAAAGTAGTTGGCCCACGCTTACCTATTGTGGTTGGAAAGTGTACCATATTATTTTAATAAAGTTTACCCATATAAATATGACCTTTTATATATGACCTTGCTCAAATGTTGTTTTGACATAGCTGACACATTGAGGTCTGAAAGGTGTCTATAGAAGCATGTAACTAAATATTGAGAAAGAAGGGAAGAAGTGAAAGAAGAAAGCATCTCCATGATCACAGTCACTAGTATTCTTTGTGATTGTACTAACAGGAAGACCCAGTGCACCTATAACAGTGAGGAACTCTAAGACAAGCCAGTTTAGATCATACTGAGCAAGTGATCGTTAACAAATGCTGCAGAATGTATTCGAGTGGGTTATTGCAATAATCTGTAGAGACAGAGGTGAGGAGTGGAGCTTCTACAACCACACTTTATGGACTTTTGAAGTCCATTTTTCAAATGTTTGTGTTTTCAGCAGTGGATTAAAATAAGAGGGAAAAGAGGTTTAAGGTAGTATGTTTTCTTTCAGTATTAAATGAGGAGATATCCACTCTTGACTGGCCCTCGTTTAATGTGGTATGGCTCATTAGACACTGCTGACTGTGCCTGGTTGGCAGATGAACATTAGCTTCACAGCTCATAACGCGGAACTGCACTCTTCAGGCAATTTGGACGTTACCAGTTCCAATTCATACCCCAGAGAGCTTTCAAAACAGGCTTTTTCCTCACACGACCTGCCAATCGCAGCAAGCACAGAGTGCAGAACGGCTCCTTCTCATTTCCTTCCTGCATCCCCACCCTATGGACAACTATGGCTGTGTGGGTCTTTAATTTGTTTTCATACTGTTTGTATATAGCCTAGGTAAGTCTGAGCCAACTTAAAAGTAGGATTCAGATAGCTATTTGACATGTTCCCCATGGTTGCTCTTTCCTATGTCAAATAGGAAATTTACCTGACCTAGCTAGGCTACCTGTCATCAACGTACTTTTATCATGATTTCCAGCTATTTGTTATGGAGAAACCTGAGATTAGACATTTCAACATCTACATAAGTAGCTAGTAGCTATAAAAATATGCTAAGCTAACATTGGCTAACTAGAAACCAAACAAACCAACTCCAAGTTAGCAACCGCAGGAGCAGACTCACATTTGGTAAGTTGATATAAATGGATGTTTATCTAGTGTGCACCAACAGTAAGACTACCGTTTTGCTCAATTTGTCTATATCATAAGTCTACATCCATAGCAGTCGACATCTTTAAATATGTGACCACATACAGTACATTCAAACAGAGTTGCAAAGGTATTGTCCATGGTTGAGTAATTTTATTTAGATATTGTATGAGAATGGATTGCAGCCTTCGTACAGGCTAGGAAGACAATTGTTACAGCTCTGTATCCCTAAGTAAGTTGGGAAAGTATCATGTTAAACAAATGTATGGCACAAAGGTACATATTTAATTATTTCTGTACATATTTACTGTAAATTCTTATTGATTCTGAGGGAAAATTTTCTCAAACATGGAATAATATTTCACTTCGAACAACCAGCCCTGACACGTGACTGACCTTTGCAAAACTCTTAGTATGGTAGGTATTCTCTAGAATCTAGAAATGCATATAGAGTCTAGAAATGCATATATCCCTAATTAGCAGGCGTTCCAATAACCTGGGGTGTTTCATTGAACACTGTCTTATGTTTAGCTAAGACTAGTTCAACCAATGGCACTGAACTCTGTAACATATGGAACGTGCCAATTATGTCCAATTATACAATGAAAATATTTTTGGAAATAGAGGACAAATGAAAAGCAAAGCCGGAACCATACATAGTCAAACGATTTGCTGATACAGCATCAAAATAAGGTAATGGACTCTATGAGAGCTATATATATATATATATATATATATATATATATATATATATATATATATATATATTCCCTAGATGTTCATGTAGAGTAAGCAACAAGCCAAGGAAAGGGAACTGATTCAATTTGCATTATCTGGTCTCATTGACCTCACAAGTGACCTAAGACGTCGTGAGTTGGACAAATCCCAATAAAATTCAGATGGCTAAATCAGATACTACCAGACTCTTTACTCTTTGGGTCAACATGGAGTCCTGCTGCGAATTAATCAGGCCACCGAGCAAAGATGATGAAGAATTATGCACATGATAAGCCAACCAAAGTCAACTGCATGGCCATATCCCAAATGAGTATGTACAGTATGCAGTATTGATACACACTTTTTTGTCTATGATTAGGAAAAAAGACATGGAGAATACATGCTGGCACCATGTTGTCTTTACGTACAATTACACATCAAATATTAAATTATGAGTTTGTGAGGAGTAATGACTGATAAAGTACGTTACACAGGCCTAAACTATAAAAAGTACCTCAAAGATATAAAGGAACACAGGGAAAAATGAATTAAACTCAGCAAAAAAAGAAATGTCCCATTTTCAGGACCCTGTCTTTCAAAGATAATTCGTACAAATCCAAATAACTTCACAGATCTTCATTGTAAAGGGTTTAAACACTGTTTCCCATGCTTGTTCAATGAACCATAAACAACTAATGAATATGCACCTGTGGAATGGCCGTTAGTGTCTTAACAGCTTACAGACGGTAGGCAATTAAGGTCACAGTTATGAAAACTTAGGACACTAAAGTGGCCTTTCTACTGACTCACAAATAAAGATGCCCAGGGTCCCTGCTCATCTGCGTGAACATGCCTTAGGCATGCTGCAAGGAGGCATGAGGACTGCAGATGTGGCCAGGGCAATAAATTGCAATGTCCATACTGTGAGACGCCTAAGACAGTGCTACAGGGAGACGGGACAGACAGCTGATCATCCTCGCAGTGGCAGACCACGTGTAACACCTGCACAGGATTGGTACATCTGAACATCACACCTGCGGGACAGGTACAGGATGGCAACAACAACTGCCCGAGTTACACCAGGAAAGCACAATCCTTCCATCAGTGCTCAGACTGTCCGTAGTAGGCTGAGAGAGGCTGGACTGAGGGCTTGTAGGCCTGTTGTAAGGCAGGTCCTCACCAGACATCACCGGCAACAACGTCGCCTATAGGCACAAACCGACACTCGCTGGACCAGACAGGACAGGCAAAAAGTGCTCTACACAGACGAGTCGCGTATTTGTCTCACCAGGGGTGATGGTCGGATTTGCGTTTATTGTCGAAGGAATGATGGTTACACCAAGGCCTGTACTCTGGAGCGGGATCGATTTGGAGGTGGAGGGTCCGTCATGGTCTGGGGCGGTGTGTCACAGCATCATCGGACTGAGCTTGTTGTCATTGCAGGCAATCTCAACGCTGTGCGTTACAGGGAAGACATCTTCCTTTTTGATTTTGATCCCCCCCTTTGTTCAAGAACACATTATTCAATTTCTGTTAGTCACACGCCTGTGGAACTTGTTCAGTTTGTCTCAGTTGTTGAATCTTATGTTCATACAAATATTTACACGTTAAATTTGCTGAAAATAAACGCAGTTGACAGTGAGAGGACGTTTCTTTTTTTGGTGTGTTTATAAGACGAAGTCTGGTTGGATTGATGCAGAATAATAATTAAACATTCACCAATATTTCTGTACTATAGATTAAAACCAAACATACATGTACATTCATAACACAGCTAACTCCTGTTAAACCTGTATAGAACTACGTTCACAATCATAATCATGCTGGGCTGTATAGAGTACAAAGAGGACCATTGGAGAGAATACTTTGTGAACTCAAACTGAGTTTTTATGGACAACAGAATTAAATGGGTTTCTCAAAGATGGCTCCTTTAAGTGAAGTTATGAGAGAGATTGCCATCTAGAGGACAATACATTTGTTAATAGGGTAACCATTAATTTCACCCAGCTGTTATGGCTGTCACGCCCTGATCTGTTTCACCTGTCTTTGTGATTGTCTCCACCCACCTCCTGTTTTCCCCATTAGTCCCTGATGTATTTATCCCTGTGTTTCCTGTCTCTCTGTGCCAGTTTGTCTTGTTTTGCCAAGTCAACCAGCGTTTCTCCAAGCTCCTATTTTTCGCAGCCCTCCTGGTTTTGACCCTTGCCTGTCCTGACCACTCTGCCTGTTCTGACCTCGAGCCTGCCTATCCCCTGGTACTGTTTAGACTCTGACCTGGTTTATGAGCTCTCGCCTGTCTCCGACCTGCCTTTTGCCTACCCCTTTTGGTGTAATAAATATCAGAGCTCAACCATCTGCCTCCTGTGTCTGCATTTGGGTCTCTTATTGTGCCCTTATAATGGCTAACACCATTTCATGCCTAACCACTTTCTTAAGGTCCAATTGCTTTTAAAATGGCCAGCAAAAACAGTTTAGAAGAATTGTATTTATGTGATGCTAGACCCATTGTCATGGAAATAAACAAAATGTATATCAGAGGATTTACCCTCAAAGCTTTTAAATACCTGTTACAAGAGATATATCTTAACACTCATACCTATCTCTAAAATTCAACAAAGGCTGTTTTCAGATCAAAGTAAAGGATTAAAAACTAGAGGCCTTGACCCTCCAACACATCTCTTTCAATTACAGTTCTATAATCCAAATACCTCTCGACTCTAATAAGTCAGTGAACTCTCATCTTTGTTGCTTCAGGAAACATTGGGCCTCATTCTCAGCACTGCTTTGAAAGTCTTTATTTTCTCTGATTCAAAATAAAACAGGAGCCTCTGTTTTTCACAGTGTCAATCGTTAGCTTAACATTTAAATATGTTATTGTAGTGTTAATCGTTGAATAGAGACCTAAAACTAATTGGCTCCAATGGAGCCTCCTTTCACTCCGTATTAATTTGACTGGAGCATATGAAAAGCTTGAAAGCAATTCCTAACAGAGTGAGGCCTTGAGTAAACTGAGCTGATTTGTGGATTAAAACATTGTTGTTTCAAACATACATCCAAGCCCATGAACATATCTGAATGAACTGTTGGGAAACCGCAGAGACCTCTTTCTCAGACAGTAATTGTCTACAACAAACATTTGGGATTTACTTATTCACAACAAGAAGGTGATTATGTAATTATGAGACTAGTGAGCAACTTTCCATTTTGAACATTAACATTGCCTAGCAGTTCTGTGAATAATTAAGCAGTTGGGATTTATCATGCTCTCAATTTCCATTTTGTAGGGCTCCTGGAATTGATTATATATATATTTTTTTTTTTCATTTCACCGTTTATTTAACCAGGTAGGCCAGTTGAGAACAAGTTCTCATTTACAACTGTGACCTGGCCAAGATAAAGCAAAGCAGTGTGACAAAAACAACAGAGTTACACATGAACAAACGCATAGTCAACAACACAATAGAATAGGAAAAAACGTGTGTGCAAATGTAGAAGAGTACGGAGGTAAGTCAATAAATAGGCCAAAGAGGCAAAATAATTACAATTTGGCATTAACACTGGAGTGATAGACGTGCAGATGATGATGTGCAAGTAGAGATACTGGTGTGCAAAAGAGCAAAAGAGGATAAATAACAATATGGGGATGAGGTAGATGGGTGTGCTATTTACAGATTGGCAAGCTGCTCTGACAGCTGATGCTTAAAGTTAGAGGGAGATATACACTGCTCAAAAAAATAAAGGGAACACTTAAACAACACAATGTAACTCCAAGTCAATCACACTTCTGTGAAATCAAACTGTCCACTTAGGAAGCAACACTGATTGACAATAAATTTCACATGCTGTTGTGCAAATGGAATAGACAGGTGGAAATTATAGGCAATTAGCAAGACACCCCCAATAAAGGAATGGTTCTGCAGGTGGTGACCACAGACCACTTCTCAGTTCCTATGCTTCCTGGCTGATGTTTTGGTCACTTTTGAATGCTGGCTGTGCTTTCACTCTAGTGGTAGTTTGAGACGGAGTCTACAACCCACACAAGTGGCTCAGGTAGTGCAGCTCATCCAGGATGGTACATCAATGCGAGCTGTGGCAAGAAGGTTTGCTGTGTCTGTCAGCTTAGTGTCCAGAGGCGCTACCAGGAGACAGGCCAGTACATCAGGAGACGTGGAGGAGGCCGTAGGAGGGCAACAACCCAGCAGCAGGACCGCTACCTCCGCCTTTGTGCAAGGAGGAGCACTGTCAGAGCCCTGCAAAATGACCTCCAGCAGGCCACAAATGTGCATGTGTCTGCTCAAACGGTCAGAAACAGACTCCATGAGGGTGGTATGAGGGCCCAACGTCCACAGGTGGGAGTTGTGCTTACAGCCCAACACCGTGCAGGACGTTTGGCATTTGCCAGAGAACACCAAGATTGGCAAATTCGCCACTGGTGCTCTGTGCTCTTCACAGATGAAAGCAGGTTCACACTGAGCACATGACAGACGTGACAGAGTCTGGAGACGCCATGGAGAACGTTCTGCTGCCTGCAACATCCTCCAGCATGACCGGTTTGGCGGTGGGTCAGTCATGGTGTGGGGTGGCATTTCTTTGGGGGGCCGCACAGCCCTCAATGTGCTCGCCAGAGGTACCCTGACTGCCATTAGATACCGAGATGAGATCCTCAGACGCCTTGTGAGACCATATTCTGGTGCGGTTGGCCCTGGGTTCCTCCTAATGCAAGACAATGCTAGACCTCATGTGGCTGGAGTGTGTCAGCAGTTCCTGCAAGAGGAAGGCATTGATGCTGTGGACTGGCCTGCCCGTTCCCCAGACCTGAATCCAATTGAGCACATCTGGGACATCATGTCTCGCTCCATCCACCAACGCCACGTTGCACCACAGACTGTCCAGGAGTTGGCGGATGCTTTAGTCCAGGTCTGGGAGGAGATCCCTCAGGAGACCATCCGCCACCTCATCAGGAGCATGCCCAGGCGTTGTAGGAAGGTCATACATGCACGTGGAGGCCACACACACTACTGAGCCTCATTTTGACTTGTTTTAAGGACATTACATCAAAGTTGGATCAGCCTGTAGTGTGGTTTTCCATTTTAATTTTGAGTGTGACTCCAAATCCAGACCTCCATGGGTTGATAAATTTGATTTCCATTGATAATTTTTGTGTGATTTTGTTGTCAGCACATTCAACTATGTAAAGAAAAAAGTATTTAAGAATATTTCATTCATTCAGATCTAGGATGTGTTATTTTAGTGTTCCCTTTATTTTTTTGAGCAGTGTAGGACTCCAGCTTCAGTGATATTTGCAATTCGTTCCAGTCATTGGCAGCAGAGAACTGGAAGGAAAGGCGGCCAAAGGAAGAATTGGCTTTGGGGATGACCAGTGAAATATACCTGCTGGAGTCCGTGCTGCTATGGTGACCAGTGAGCTGAGATAAGGCGGGCTTTACCTAGTAGAGACTTATAGATGACCTGGAGCCAGTGGGTATGGCGACATATGTAGCGAGGGCCAGCCAACGAGAGAATACAGGTTGCAGTCGTGGGTAGTATATGGGGCTTTGGTGACAGACTAGATCCAATTTGCATCCAATTTGCTGAGTAGAGTGGAGGCTATTTTGTAAATGACATCGCCGAAGTCAATAATCAGTAGAATAGTCCATTTTACGAGGGTAAGTTTGGCAGCATGCGTGAAGGATGCTTTGTTGCAAAATAGGAAGCTGATTCTACATTTAATTTTGGATTGGAGATGCTTAGTGTGAGTCTGGAAGGAGAGTTTACAGTCTAACCAGACAACCCTTTTTCCTCCAAACATAACGATGGTCATTACGGCCAAACAGTTCTATTCTTTTTCATCAGACCAGAGGACATTTCTCTAACATGTTTCGATATTTGTCCAATGCACATGGGGTTTTATGGCGGTTTTGGAGCAGTGGCTTCTTCCTTGCTGAGCGGCCTTTCAGGTTATGACTATATAGGACTCGTTTTACTGTGGATATAGATACTTTTGTACCTGTTTCCTCCAGCATCTTCACAAGGTCCTTTGCTGTTGTTCTGGGATTGATTTCCACTTTTCGCACCAAAGTCTATCTAAGAGACAGAATGCGTCTCCTTCCTGAGCATTATGACAGCTGCGTGGTCCCATTGTGTTTATACTTTCATACTATTGTTTGTACAGATGAACGTGGTAACTTCAGGTGTTTGGTAATTGCTCCCAAGGATGTACCAGACTTGTGGAGGTCTTGGCTGATTTCTTTTGATTTTCCCATGATGTCAAGCAAAGAGGCACTGAGTGTGAAGGTAGGCCTTGGAATACATCCACACGTACACCTTCAATTAGCCTATCAGAAGCTTCTAAAGCCATGACACCATTTTTTTGAATTTTCCAAGCTGTTTAAAGGCACAGTCAACTTAGTGTATGTAACCTTCTGACCCACTGGAATTGTGATACAATCTGTCTGTAAACAATTAATTGTGTCATGCACAAAGAAGATGTCCTAACCGATCTGCCAAAACTATCGTTTGTTAACAAGAAATTTGTGGAGTGGTTGAAAAGCGAGTTTTAATGATTGTATGTAAACTGAGTGTATGTAAACTTCCCGACTTCAACTGTTGGCATTTGTAGTTGTCCACATATTCTATGTCAGAACTGTCCAGAGTAGTGATACTAGTCGGGCAGGCATCAATCGGTTGATGAGCATGCATATAGTTTTACTAGCATTTAAGAGCAGTTGGAGGCCACGGAATGAGTGTTGTATGGCGTTGAAGCTTGTTTGGAGGTTTGTTAGCACAGTGTCCAAAGAAGGGCCAGAGGTATACAGAATGGTGTTGTCTGTGTAGAGATGGATCAGAAAATCACCAGCAGCAAGAGCGACATCGTTGATATATACAGAGAAAAGAGTCGGCCCGAGAATTGAACCCTGTGGCACCCCCATAGAGACTGCCAGAGGTCTGGACAACAGGCACTCAGATTTGACACACTGAACTCTATCTGAGAAGAAGTTGGTGAACCAGGCGAGGCAGTCATTTGAGAAGCCAAGGCTATGGAGTCTGCCGATAATGCGATAATGCGGTCTACTGTATGTATCTTTGGTCAAACATAATAAAAACAGTTTATTTTGCTGTGTTTGGCTAAAAATCGTAGTATTGCAGGGCTGCTTTCCGACATGTTCTGACTGGGGATTTTTGGTCACATAGCAACTTTTGATAAGAAAACTTCTCCACCAATGTCCATGTTCAATGCATCCAGTTCTTCCTAGCTTATGACTGCATTAATACAAGGGATGCAGCACAAGGTCATGTTTTTGATAGGTTCTCAAGGTTATTTTATGGAGGAAGTCCATTTTTACTTGTAGCATATGAACATAAATCTGAATCATTTTAATCAACTATTCAAAGTCTGCACACATACTGTACAAACGTCTTTAGTCTCGCAGTGGCTAATATATCTTAGGCTTCACAACCCTAATGTAAAATCACAAGCACCTCAGCTTGTTCAAAGATTAATTGGTGAGATTTTCGTCAGAAGCACAGAGAGACTGTGGTCAATGAATTCAAGGACATTGGCAACATGCTATTTTATTTAGGCCATGAATACTTTATGGCAGGTTGTATTTGAGAAAGACACCATGATATGATGTGTTCTCAGAATGTCAATGTCTTCACCTTTTTAATCACTGATTGAGCTACAAACATCAAGGATATGCTTAGTGTGATACAGGACATAATACAGTAAAACTTCACTCTAGCTATTATCAATTCAAGCAATTTAGATTGAGCACCTTGTTTTATTCCACACCAAGCCAAGAAGACTTGAAACAGCAACATTCTATTTTGAGGTTGTTTGAAAAGCAAGGGGCCCATGACAAATTGCAACAAACATCTCAGAAACAAAAATACTATTGGGCTTTTTTCTAACCAAGATGGCGTCTTTGTCCTTCGTCATGCCGTGTCCCATATATTTTATATATTTTTCTTCGCATATCTTTTTATATTTTTCTAAACCTCAACTTCAAAATACTCTCCTGCAACCCGCCTCACCCAATGTGGTGTGGATTTGTTTTTCTAAAGTATTTTTATTTACCTCAGAACCTGAATACCCCAACAGAAGCTAGCCAGCTACTAGCTAGTAGTCAGCTAACCACTGCTAGCGGTCATCAGCTAACCTTTAGCTCAGAAAGCTCTCGCCAGTTTGTACAACTCGACTCAAACCAGAGCATACCGGACCTACTATTTTATTCCATATCCCTGGATTCTTACCGCATGCTCTGGACCTTTTCACCTGGATCATCACAGCTAGCTAGCTGCTATCCGAGTGACTACTCGTGGCTAACGTCTGTCCCGAAGCAAGCACCAATTAGCCTGGAGCTATCAAATGCTAGGCCCTTTCTCCTGGTTAGCTAAAGAGGCCCATCAGCCACTCCTGGGCTACTATACCCAGACCCCTTCTACTGCCAGTACGGGGCACGGAACCCCGCTGATCCCTCACGAATGGACTATGACGTAATCTGCTTGAGGGGTTACTCAACATTGCGACGTCCCCTGAATGCCCATCTGCTAGCCGCGGCCCGCTAGCTGCTATCCACGGCCCGCTAGCTGTATAGATCCATTGACCAATTTCTTGGGCCACTATACCTATTTAGAAAATTGGACTTGGACCCCTCTGCTACTCGGAACCCTACTAATCCATCACGACTGGTCTACCGACGTCACTGCACTTATTTCACTGTAGAGCTTCTAGCCCTGCTCAATATGCCTTAACCAACTATTTAGTTCCACCTCCCACATATGCGGTGACATCACCTGGTTTAAACGTCTCTAGAGACGATATCTCTCTCGTCATTACGCAATGGCTAGGTTTACCTCCAATGTACTCACATTCTACCATACCTTTGTCTGTACATGCCTTGAATCTATTCTATCGTGCCCGGATACCTGCTCCTTTTACTCGCTGTTCCGAATGCACTAGGCAACCAGTTCTGATAGCCTTTAGACGTACCCTTATCCTACTCCTCCTCTTTTCCTCTGGTGATGTAGAGGTTAATCCAGGCCCTGCAGTGCCTAGCTCGACTTCTACTCCCCAGGTGCTTTCATTTGTTGACTTCTGTAAACGTAAAAGCCTTGGTTTCATACATGTTAACATTAGAAGCCTCCTCCCTATAAGTTTGTTTTATTCACTGCTTTAGCAAACTCTGCTTCGCCACCATGGCCTATTTATTGCCTTACCCCCCTTATCCTACCTCATTTGCACATGCTGTATATAGACTTTTTTGACTGTATTATTGACTGTGTTTGTTAATTCCATGTGTAACTCTGTGTTGTTGTATGTGTCGAACTGCTTTGCTTCATCTTGGCCAGGTCGCAGTTGCAAATGATAACTTGTTCTCAACTAGCCTACCTGGTAAATAAAGGTGAAATAAAAAAATTAATTAGCCAAGTTATGCTCTTACTATGGTTTTGATGTCACCATTTGAAAATATCCTAAGGACTTTGAATAGTGTTTTGGATTTGTTGTTTTAAGTCAACAGCACTCAAAGAATAACATTTGGTATTTGCGCTGACAAGTGGCCTTATTGTTTGTGTTTCGTTAGAGGCAGTTCAGTCAAAAATTAGATTTGACCGTTTATGATTTTCCACACTGAGGTCGAAATAATGCAATTTTTGGGTATGAGCCTGTTCAGGTGGGATGTTGTCCGCCCAGATCTTGACATCACAATCTGATTATTCTGACCAATGACCGGTCATCTTTTATTTGCACATGTATCCTCATACTTTGAAGAGGTAAGTGGAATAGGATCAAGAATCTAGACGATTCTTTCCGCCAATCAGGGCTGTTTACGTAAATATATTTATATTTGTATCAACTTGCCCACACAATCAGACAGAGCATTTCAATGTCAAAAGGAGGCTTAGGAAAATAAACAAAATATTGAATCATTGTCATCAAATTAAAACGTAGTGATTTCTGAGACATACAGTGATGATAGAAAAATAAAATAAAAAAAATACTGCATGGGGGCTTTAAGGTCTATATGTGAAAAACAGGGGTAATTGAAAATGGTGCTGGATATCGATTCCTAATCTCTATTCATACCAATGTGAGTGATGTTTTATGGAGTGTCAAACTAATAACACATAATACTCCATCACTGTCATGGTTAAACAAACAATGACTAGCTATTGTGATGTGGGAGAATAAATACAGGTGCTTGATGAAGGGGAACGGGCCATTTGTTCTTGACTAGCGAGTCAACGAAAAGTGGTTTCAGCCATCCCAATCTCAATCATTTTCAGCCGCACACCAACGTGTCATTACGTCTCAAAGAAAACAAATGCAATTCGATAACCATTGACCTGGAGGTCTATCTGTGCTGTGCAATGAGGTGAACACACACAAGAGATGCCATTTTCTTCAGACAGTTGCAGTTCCACATAGTTGCGCCATCTGGTGGCAATCCATCTTTCAAAAGCGGAACATAAATTAACAGTTTTTGTCCTATGAACCTCCCAACTGGCAAATTGTCATTGTGCCACAATTGATGACATGTCTATGACATTTGGCGGTGAGGCTAAGTATTATATTGGCATATTCTCAAAACTGCAACAACAAAAAATGTTTAGGTGGGATCTCTGTGATCTTGTGACATTGTATGTATTGTATATTGTATTTTGTTTGGGACATGTCTCAGCTCTGAATTGTCAGTGTTTGGAGAAGTCATGTCAATTATTTTCACCTGAACAAAACGTCTTCTATGTTCTATTGTGGATATTGCCAGTAGGTTGTCAAGGCTTCCATCAGAAACCATATGTGCAAACATGGGAATAGAACATGCAGAGCTATAAATAGGCCTGCATAGTAATTGTAGCTAATTATAATGGAAGGTAATTAAAAATCAGTATAATTGGCAAGAAAGATACTTCACAAAAAACATGGAGAAGCATGCAGTGTAATCTGAAACCCATTATCAGCCATTGTGGGTGAATTGACTTAAAGGCTTTTGAAACAGTTGTTATTTTACACCACCTTCTTCAGGTGCTGGAGGATTCTCTTTCATGGCTGCATTTAATAATAAGCATCTTATAATATATAGTATTATTATGTGAGGAAAACAACCTTTCCTGAGGGCATCAGGTAGCCTAATGGTTAAGAGCATTGGGCCAGTAACCAAAGATCACTGGCTCAAATCCCCAAGTCAACAAAGTGGAAAAATCTGCCGTTCTGATCTTGATCAAGGAAGGTAATCCCCAACAACTGCTCCCCAGCTGTCGATTAAGGCAGCCCCCCTGCACCTCTGATTCAAAGGGAATTGTTTAATGCATTCAGTTGTGCAACTGACTAGGTATCCCCTGTACTGTAGGGAAACTTTTCCTAAGGAAGAGAACAGATTCTTGCATTGCAAATGCCACTCAGCTTTAAATGTATGTAAAAATGTAATGGAATCTTCTCGTTGACAATTTCCAGGCAAATAGGGTGACAGTAACTAGTCCTCTTAGGTAATTTGTTTTTTGTAATCTCTCGTATTAAATTGCATATGTGCGTTTTCAATAATGGGTACTTCTCTCCGAGCGGCACATACTGTATGTGCAGGTAATTGAGTTTCCCAGGCAAAGAGAGCAGGAATTGGGATAAACATTGTCCAGCTGGTGCCTGACTCTAGAGGAAAATGGAAAACACAATTGTTTGTATTGTATTGTTGTTTCTCTGTATTGTGTCTTCTCTCCTTATCTGGTCTTCAGTGATGAGCCACCCATCCATACTGTGATCCATATCCAGTGATGAGAATACATACCCAAAAGAGGTAACATTTAAAGTGCTCTGTCATAGCACTACCATGACAGTCATGTAGGACTCTATGGCAACAGATGCCCTAAATAGCGACGGCATCCAATGCCCACATAAGATGTTGCCCAGTGCCTGGTGTTGTTGTGAGTCAATTATATAGTATATTGTACAGGTGACTTACACCTTTTCGGGTGCCATTAATGCAGCACATTCCCACTTAGTTCAGTGAGAAATTACTTTCCTGACTGATCAAAGTTTAATTTTGCCTTTGGTATTGCCTCAGATCCTATTAAATCACAAAATCCCCGTTGACTTTAAAATATTGATAAAATACAGCATTGCAAGGGCAAATTAAAACCAAAACATACCTTTCGTTTTGCACAGACCATAACTTATGCAGTCAGCAGAGAGGGAGGGGGAGCTCTTAACAAACTTTCCTTAAAGAACAGTGAGATTAGTTATTGCGGCTCATGTTGTGTCTTCAAGCACTAATCAAGAAGCATATTGCTTACGAAATCTCAATCCCCAGGGGATGCCACACTTCAAGAAAGATAAGTGCTATGAATGGAGGGGCAAACTATAGACTGAAGGTTTTTCTACAGCCTTTGCTAAGTAAGCACCCAAAACAAAAAGAGGAGTCTGAGCGTATTCCCCAGATTTAACATTTAACATGCCCCAGACCCGGGCGAGCTGCTGGTTGACTTCCAGGGTGCAGTCAGTCATTTTAATTAATGGCCTTGCCTGTGATATATCATGTATGAACTGTGTTGGAGTAGCCATTGCTGGCAGTAGTGCATTGCTTTCTGAGCTTTAGTGCGAGGAAGTCCTAGTTGGTAAAGTGAACTAAATTAACCTCAGGGGAGCAGGGTGGGAGGCCTGAGTCTGAACCCTGATCTCAACCCTGGAAGAATGGAAGGAAAGAACTACAGGGAAGAGGAGAGTTGTGTGCCTCTGATTCTTTCCTTTGTGTAATTAGTATTCTCACAATAGCACATTGCTAGAATGGTGCTGCAATGGATAGCTGCCATTTTACGGGCTCCTGACCTATTCTGCTATTTTGATTGTTCTTTGGCGCTGATCTTTTTTTGTATGTAATGGGTGTTTCTCAAAATGCATACTACCGTGCTCTGGGAGGTTTGGAGTGTGAGTCCAAATCAAAGGAGGAGCAGATGAAAGAGTTCCCCCTCTCCGAAGCGCGACTCCAGCTGCAGGACGCCGACCAAAGGGAAGATCCCGGGGATCAGGAGCGGACCAGTCGCCTCCGCCGAGGCACAGGAACATGACGAGATGCCTGAAGGGCTGGAGCCTGGCGAGCCAGCTGTGGCATGGGAGCCTGCCGAGCCCACCCGGTCTTGAGAACCTGATGAGCTAGCTAATGCATGAAAGCCTGACAAGCTTGCTGAGGCATCCTCGATTGCTCTGGCAGCAGAAACCAGACCCGACGTCACCAATACAAAAACACTCCCTGATGCTTCCCTTTACTGAGGTGTTATTCTGTAATGAATGCACTGAGAGTCGGGAAGCAAGTACAGGGAGTGAGTGTTTAATAAATAAACAGAACAGAAAACAAAGAACACGAACAACGCACTGACATGCTGGCCTTCTAGGCAGAGTTGGAAAGAAAAATACATCTCAGACTGGCCAATAAAAATAAAAGATTAAGATGGGCAAAAGAACATAGACACTGGACAGAGGAACTCTGCTTAGAAGGCCAGCATCCCGGAGTCGCCCCTTCACTGTTGATGTTGAGACTGGTGTTTTGCGGGTACTATTTAGTGAAGCTGCCAGTTGAGGACTTGTGAGGCGTCTGTTTCTCAAACTAGACACACTAATGTACTTGTCCTCTTGCTCAGTTGTGCACTGGGGCCTCCCACTCTTTCCATTCTGGTTAGAGCCAGTTTGCTCTGTTCTGTGAAGGGAGTAGTACACAGCGTTGTACGAGATATTCAGCTTCTTGGCAATTTCTCGCATGGAATGGGCTTGATTTCTCAGAACAAGAATAGAATGACGAGTTTCAGAAGTAAGGTCTTTGTTTCTGGCCATTTTGAGCCTGGAATCGAACCCAGAAAATGTTGATGCTCCAGATAATCAACTAGTCTAAAGAAGGCAAGTTTTATTGCTTCTTTGAAATCAGTACAACAGTTTTCAGCTGTGCTAACAATTGCAAAAGGGTTTCTCATGATCAATTAGCCTTTTAAAATGATAAACTTGGATTAGCTAATACAACGTCCCATTGGAACACAGGAGTGATGGTTGATAATGGGCCTCTGTCCACCTATGTAGATATTCCATATATTATCTGCCATTTCCAGGTATAGTCATTACAAAATTAACAATGTACACTATTTCTGATCAATTTGATGTTATTGTAAATGGACAATTTTTTTTGCTTTTCTTTCAAAAACAAGGACATTTCTAAGTGACCCCAAACGTTTGAACAGTAGTGTACATATTCCAACCAGAAGCCATGGATTACAGGCAACGTGTGCACTGAGCTAAAGGCTAGAGCTGCTGCTTTCAATAACATTTAAATATAACAACATCTGTTCCAATGCTATACTGTACATTACTAGATTTAATGGATTTTATTTAAAAAGGAACATAAGCTGTTGCACGAATGCAACACATATGTGTTTGCGGAGCATTTGGAACTGCCGTTACTAATCAGCACAACAAGCCATTCTTTGAGTTTTATAGGAATTCTTTGAGATTTGAGAAGTCAAGGTTTCAGCACAGTGTTTGTTATACTTGAGTGAAATTGTGGTTTGTCGACTAATTATACAGACAAAAGTGGAAATGAAAACAAAATTATTTTTACTGGACAAGTAAGAATTCATTATCTCAGAAGGACGTGAAGAATGAAGGTACAAATCATTAACAAATATGACTAGTTTTCACTTTTATTCATAGTTGCTATTCAACTAATGTTCTGAAATGTTAATTACGCATAGAATTTAAGTTCAAGTTTAAAAGAGCACAATCAATTGCATTTCCTGTGTTTTCCGTTCCTTGGCATGACAACCAAATAACCATTTTTATTTTTCAGAAGTAAAAATATCTTCATTAGTCAGCACCTCACAAAATTGTGTGCATTATTTATTTTACAGAATGAAACTAACAAGACCACAACTAACGTAACAAGGCCGACAGGGTGAGAAGACCTAGTTAAGCTTTTGACCACTCACTTTCAGGCCCCAATTAAATGAATTGCAGAATAAAGGACAATTGCATGCAGGTTCACTCAATAGGATTCTGTTATACAGGAGTTCACAGACAAATTCACTGAAACTCAATGCATGTTTGATTTTCTGGTCTGGTTCACCTCTTATTGATTGAATCATTTTATTTGTGTCAACCCCCAAGGTTTATAATAGCTGTGTGGTTGACCCATTATTACGATGTTACAATGGTCTCATTTTCGGTATCGCTTCAAAAGTGTATCACATAGCAATATACCGAATTTGGAGTCACAAACAGGCCACATGATGTTGCTCTAAATAATCATGTAAAATATAACGCGCTTAATCTAGTAGCATTGTGCAGAATGTTTTCAGTCTGAAAAATAGCTGCAGGGCCTCTGGTTTACGATACTGTAAAATGTGTTTTTCTCACAACACATGTTCGTCTACTCCCCTATACATATCTGAATAATTTATATAGTATTGTTATCAAACAACATGCGGCAAGGAACAATAACAAAATGACCAGCTGAATGCACAAATATTTAGCTATTTTTTGTGTGCTTTGTGCAGATAAACTCCTAGTTTCCCAACTGAGAGAACAGAATTCTGATATGACATATGTATGACTTTCCCCTACCTGGGGTGAAATACAGAAAACCACTGATCTGAAAAAGTGTCCGGGAAATTACAACATCAGTTGAAACACCCAGCAGATGTTTTTGTCATTCATTGGTGGTACAAAAATGGAGACCAAAGACTCACATCATATGCAACTCTATGTTGTACTTACCATTTCTGTCCTCTGTTTCACAAGCAATCATGTTGGCTTGTTTGTAAGACTTGTTCATCTCATCTCTACTCATTAAGGGGCAAATCTTATCACTTAACATCAATGCATGCCTAAGTGAAAAATCAACTTAAGCGCAAGTTAGGATTCACCCCTATGATTTACTCCATTCAGAAGGTATTTGTCCTTTATGTTGTATTCATTATTATTATAACCCACTATATCAGGCTGAATCAATGTGTTCCTCTGTAAAGTAATTAAATAGGAATTAAAAACACAGCCCTCAGTGAAATTAGCTCAGTGAACTGTTGAGAACAGACTCAACATTGCCTCTGACATGCCTCCGAGACATTCCTAGACATAGGTTAAACATGACACCTGAATTGATTATGAATAACTATATGGCCAGTTATCAATATAAATGCTTCTTCCAGTGTATACTGTGCAATCATATTGGCTACACTACATAATCATAAGATAACTATGAAATTAGTCAACACTAGCATTTCCTCAAAATGTGTTTTTTCACTCCTTATGGCCGTTGTTATTTTTCAAAATGTGAGCACTCCACCCCAAGCTACAGTAGAGCCAGCAGTGTTCCAGGTAGAAACCAAGAGGGAATTGAGAAAATTTACTCTGATCTTTTGACATCCCGCAGAAAAATGTATTACTAAAGAATAATTTCTCAACTCTGCATATATTTCAAGATGTAATGCTACACCTCCAGGCTTTGAAATGATGGAGTCATAAGAGCTGAGGAGCATGTCATCCTTCCCTTTGAGAGTTGGCTGGCACAGTCATTCTTCCCATTTGCGGTAGGTGGCACCAAGTCAAACTGTCGACTGAAGACAGGATTATAGATCAAGTTACAGTTCTCACTCTCTGCTCTGTTTTTGCATTGAGTTTCACCGCTCCATCCAGATATCCTGAGATGAGTAGCCTATGGCTATGGAAAAGAAGCCAGCAGACCACTGACATATCGGATTAGTGTCATGTTTAACATAGCATAAACAAGGGTTCAAGTAATTAGACTTAGTCATTAGACAGATTTACCAAGTCGTATTTCCATTTATTTACCTTTATTTCAACAGGGAAGTCATATTGAGACTAAAGTCTCTTTTACAAATGAGCCCTGCACAATACAAAACAAGTACAAAAATAGGCGGCAAGTATTGATAAACATAAATATACACAATAAACACATTGAATACACATGAAGATAAAGATTCATCAATATAAAAATCCTCTGAATTGCCCTAGGGACACCAAAGCATCCAACCGAAACGTATTTTGGAGATTATTCCAAACATAGGGTGCAAGGAAATGAAAGGCTGATTTGCATAACTCTGTAGACACCGAATGAGTATCCAGAGTTAACCAACCCTGTGAAAAGGTTTGATAACTTGCAATCTTAACAGTGATGTTAGGTAAGTCGGAAGCTTGTGGAGCAGGGCTTTGTAAACAAAAAAAGCGTAATGATGTGATCTACATGACTTTACCAAAATGTTGGCTGGACCTCTAAAGAATGCAGGGATGAGTAATAAAACTGTCTCGTGATAAAACGAAGTGCGCCATGATAAATGGCATCCAGGGGTTTAAGAATAGTGGCAGCTGCACTTTGATAAATAGTATCATCATAAACAAGAACAGGTAGAAAGGATGACTGCAATCTGCTTCCTGCTGACTCGAGGCAATATTTGTTTCTGTAGAAAAAACACACTTTAAATCTTAGCTTAATAAGTTCATTCGTATGTTTAAACATTATATTGTCAAATTATTGCCAAAGCATTTGTAAGCAGGGACTCGTTTGATTATAGAACCATCTGAAGAGTGAAGATATAATCCATCTGAGACAATCTTACAAGAACTTGAAAAAAACATGCATTTAGTTTTGCCTGTATTAAGCACGTTTTAAAATCAGTCAAATCGGACTGGAGCCTCTTCACAGCCAGGTCAGCAGTCGGGGCAATTGGGTACATAATATTATCACCCACATATAGATGAAGTTTGAATTAACAGATTGACCAATAGCATTTATATAAATAGTGGAAAGAACAGGTCCTAGTATCGACCCCTTCGGACACATTCATGTACTTCAAGAAATGTGGACTTAACCCCATCAATCATGATGGCCTGAGTAGGCATCAGAGCAGGCATCAGAGCCCAGGCCAATCCAAAACAACTTGTTCAATAAAATAGCATTATCAACAGTATCAAACGCTTTTGACAGGTCCACAAAGGCAGCGCAATTCATTTTAGCATCTAAAGCATTGACTATGTCATAAACTGTTTTCCATACTTTGGAATATTTCCTGAGACCAATGTTACATTTAAGATATGGGATACTGAGCAAGCAATGATGGGGGAGCACAATTGGTCAGCCCTTATGGATTTATCGGTATCTATAGCAAGTAAGGTACTGTATCAAGGACTTTTTTCCTTCTGTGAATTGCCGAAATACAAAAACTTGACTACAATTTTCTGAGTCAATCTTCAAAATTCCTGAATCAGCATTTATCCCACTCTAGGGTGACAAAGCTCTTTCATAAAGATAGCTAATGCATATTTCCCCGGGCTAGGTTTCCATCCAATTGACGTCAGATTTTCATGCAAATTCGCATGTAGCGAACAACAAGTTAAATGGTTTTCGATCACATTTTCAACTCTACTGATGATTTTGTCACAAACAATGTTGCATTACATAGTGAGTGTGCCCACTCTGGGATTGGCACGTGCACTATAAGTCAACAGCGTGCAGGTGCCCTGTTGGCTAGAGCAAACGTGTAGCCTATATGATGAGATTATTATGGACAAAAGAGCAAGAATATTTGTAATTGTCAAACGGCAGCCAAGCATCCATTGTCATGTCACCAGAATAAGACCCTCAATATTTATTGGAAAGGAGCATCAAGCTCATCAACTTGCACTTTCAACACCTTGTGAAGTTCATCATCATTTATTTCATCTGTAGCCTAATAAACTGCATGCCTTCCCGAGCCAAAATGGGAGGACCACATAACATGTCATCACGTGACGCCAAGTTTACTTCGATATGATGGTTATTATATCAATATTTGCGCATAAAAGCATTTCCGACATTTCTCAATTGATGAATTTTACCAACACAAAAAGGTCCCACCCTGTCTAGCTTATTTAGTTGTAAAATGGTATGTTTCCATCAGGCCGGTCATGACATTTGTCATGTAATTTACTCACATAAAAAGGTTTGATTGAAACGTTGTTAGTGATGGCATTTTTGTCCTCAATGGGGCCAGAGTCTGAATTAATTTGTTGGGGCAGAGAGGAGAAAGTGCAACCCTTCAGAGATTTGACAGTTTCCCAGAATTTCTCCTTACTATTAGGAAGAGTGGTTACATAATAATCAGACGTAGTCTCAGTTGCCTAAAAGATTGCCAATCCGGGCCTAAACTTGTGTTACTCGCCTTGACCAAGGCCACATTTCTCTTATGAATGACTTTGGATAATTCAGGAGCGAACCAAGCATTCTTCTACCTTTAACTCTGAGTTTTGAAGGGGGCATGATTGTTTAGAATAGTATTGAAGACATTTACGCTAAATCAGGTTCAGGGATAGCTGAGATACAATTAAGGTCACTAAAATAAAAATTATGTAAAAGAGCTTGTTCACTAACATTTTTAAAGTTCCTCTTAGTGCTAAATCCCATGTTGCCATATGAACATAGTTCCTCTTACTGAAATGAGCTGTTCATATGTGTTAGCCTCTGCGGTCTTCTCCCGGTGTTGACAATCCCTCCCCGTTAATTAGGGACTTGGCTTGTCACTAACCAGCCTCACTTTCATTACCATTTTGGTAATGGATCCCAGATTAGGAACAAAAACTATCCAGTCACATTCCACAATGGTAGCTCTTGTAATTTGCTCATTATCCTCTATTGCAGTCACCCTGGATGCAGTGCAATTTTGTTCATAGCTGTCATATAATTTGACATTTTTATTTATATATTTTAGTTAAGCAAATTAATAAGCTAATGCTTAGAATTGCTCGACTCAGAATGAATTAACTTTATAGGGTAGTGTATAATTGAATGTAAGCTTGTTGAATGATGTGGTTTGGAAAGGAATGATTCAGTACCATAAAATTGCTTCAACAGGTTTGTGAAACAGCATGACATCAATGGTACGTCCTACAAGTAAAATATAAGGTACAGTGTAATACAACCACTGATTGAATGCTGGGACAAAACTGAAGTATAGCTAGTGGGAAAAGTAAGTAGGTGAGATGTGACAGCTAATCTCAAACAAGTTCATATTACTGCAACTCGCAATAACACCTTGTGCATCCCATTTCCGTGCTGTTTCCTTTAAATCTAGACTATAATGGCCATATAGTTGTCACATATACTCCATCTCCGGCCACTAGGTCATCAGGCTGCTGATTAGCCCGCACACCTGTCACCATCATCAAGCGCACCAGCGCCTCATGACACTCACCTGGACTCCATCACCTCCTTGATAATCTTCCCTATATCTGTCACTCCCCTCAGTTCTTTCCTCAGGTGTTATTGATTCTGTTTCATGTCGGTGCGTTGTTTGTGTTTCGTGTTTATTTATTATAACACTCACTCCCTCTACTTGCTTCTTGACTCTCAGCGCACTCGTTACAACAGTGGGGTCTGGAGTTATTGGATTCCTTGATAAAGATTAGCATTAAAAAAACTGTGCTATATTGTATGCTCAACATTTTATACTAATACACTCAAATATATTTTGTAATAAAAAGATAACGGTGAAAATGATTGGATCCGGTTTTCAATACTCCAGCACCTTCCCCTTGTGAGGATAATGACACTGATCACTTTTCTAAAATGTTTAATGAGATTGGAGAACACATTGGGGGGAATCTTAAACCATTTCTCCATACACAATCTTTCCAGATCCTTAATTTCCTTAATCTGCGCTTGTGGACTGCCCTTTCACTTCAAATCACAGGTTTTCAATGGAGCTAAATTTCAGAGACTGAGATCGCCATTGCAAAATGTGGTTCTCAATTAACAATTTCTTTGTGGATTTTGATGTGTGCTTGGGGATATTGTCTTGCTGGAAGATCCATTTGCGGTCAAGTTTCAGCCTCCTGGAAGAGGCAAGCAGGTTTTTCTCTAAAATGTATTGGTACTGTTGACCTTAAGGGCCCCAGGACCAGTGGAAGCAAAATATCCCCATAACAGCAAAGATCCAAATCAAATAAAAAGGTTATTTGTCACGTACTTTGTTAAAAAAAAAACAGGTGCAAAAAAACAGTGAAACGCTTACAACAGGGCCTTTTCCAACAATGCAAAGTTAAAGATAAAAAATAGAAATAGTGACACGTAGAATGATGTGCTGTACTCATCACCCTCTATAGCGCCTTGCAGTTGTCGTACCAAGTGGTGATGCAGCCAGTCAAGATGCTCTCAATTGTACAGCAGTAGAAATGTTTGAGGAGCTGAAGGCCCATGCCAAATCTTTTCAGCCTCCTGAGGGGGAAAATGTGTTGTCGTGCCCTCTTCACAACTGTGTTCTGTTTGTACCATGATAGAGCCTTAGTGATGTGGACACCGAGGAACTTGACGCTTTTGATCCACTCCACTCCAGCCCCATCGATGTGGATGGGGGCCTGCTTGCCTCGGTTTCCTGTGGTCCTCGATCAGCTCTTTTGTGTTGCAGACGTTGAGAGTTTGTTGTTTTGGCACCAAACTGCCAGCTCTCTGATCTCCTCTCTATAGGCCGTCTCATCGTTGTCGGTGATCAGGCCTACCACAGTCAAGGTTGTAAGCAAACTTGATGGTGTTGGAGTCGCACGAACGCCCCAGTGACACGAGCCTACCAAACGAGCTAAATTACTTCTATGCTCACTTCGAGGCAAGCAACACTGAATTATGCATGAGAGCATCAGCTGTTCCAGATGACTGTGTGATCACGCTCTCCGTAGCCGATGTGAGTAAGACCTTTAAAAAGGTCAACATTCACAAGGCCGCAGGGCCAGAGGAGTTACTAGGCCATGTACACCGAGCATGCCTGACCAACTGGCAAGTGTCTTCACTGACATTTTCAACCTGTCCCTGACGAAGTCTTTAATGTTTTATGCAGACCACCATAGACCCTGTGCCCAAGTACACTAAAGTAACCTTCCTAAATGACTACCGACCCATTGCACTCACATTTGTAGCCATGAAATGCTTTGAAAGGATGGTCATGGCTCACATTAACACCATTATCCCAGAAACCCTAGACCCACTCCAATTTGCATAGCGCCCCAACAGATCCACAGATGATGCAATCTCTATTGCACTCCACACTGGCCTTTCCCACCTGGACAAAAGGAACACCTGTGAGAATGCTTTTCATTGACTACAGCTCAGCGTTCAACACCATAGTCCCTCAAAGCTCATCACTAAACTAAGGACTAAGAATATTTTGAAGATAAAAACACAACGCAGAGGACGAGAGGTCAAGAGGACTAACGATCAATGGATAGTGTTTTTTCTGTAATAGGGGATTAAAGATATACTTCTCCTTAATGCAACCGCTGTGTCAGATTTCAAAAAAGCTTTACGGAAAAGCACACCATGCAGTAATCTGAGTACAGTGCTCAGGCACCAAAACAAGCCATACAGATACCCGCCATGTTGTGGAGTCAACAGAAGTCAGAAATAGCATAATAAATATTCACTTACCTTTGATGATGTTCATCGGAATGCACTCCCAGGAATCCCAGTTCCACAATAAATGTTTGTTTTGTTCAATAAAGTCCATAATTTATGTTCAAATACCTCCTTTATGTTTGTGTGTTTAGTTCACAAATCCAAATTCACGAGTCGCAGACAAAGAGTAAAAAAGTTACATTACAGTTCGTAGAAACATGTCAAATGATGTATAGAATCAATCTTTAGGATGTTTTTTTTATCATAAATCTTATTCCAACCGGACAATTCCTTTGTCTTTAGAAATTAAAAGGAACACAGCTCACTCTCACGGCCGCGCGCATGACTTAGCTCATGGCATTCTGCCAGACCTCTTAGTCAAACAGCTCTTATTCGCTCCCCCTTCACAGGAGAAGCCTGAAACAAGGTTCTAAGACTGTTGACATATAGTGAAAGCCTTAGGAAGTGCAATCAGACCAAATTTTACACTTCCTGGTTGGATTTTTTCTCAGGTTGTAGCATGCCATATGAGTTCTGTTATACTCACAGACATCATTCAAACAGTTTTAGAAACTTCCGAGTGTTTTCTATCCAAATCTTCTAATGATATGCATATCTTAGCTTCTGGGCCTGAGTAGTAGTCAGTTTACTCTGGGCACCTTATTCATCCAAGCTACTCAATACTGCCCCCCAGCCATAGCAAGTTAATGATCAATGGGTCAGAGACATGGGAGGAATTTCAGTCCGGGACTCATAGCTACATGGCAAGTTCTCATTATTCCAAATTGTTTACACATTGAACCTGAAATAGGATACTTGTTATTTGGCCATTGGCCCATTTTTATTGCAAGGACTTCTAACTGGTCAACCACAGGCTAGGGCTGGGTTATAAAACTACATCCTGTCCCTTTGTTCTGAAGAGAGAATCACTGAGGACAGGGGAGAATGAACATCTACCTCCCCACATGATTTGTTCTCTTTGAATACACCTATTTTCCTCCCCCTATTTTCCTCCCCCTCAACTGCTAACTGGACCCTGGGACTAAACACATCCCTCTGCAACTGGATCCTAGACTTCCTGATTGGCCACCCCCAGGTGGTAAGGGTAGGTGTGCTCAGTCCCCTCCTGTACTCCCTGTTCTCTCATGACTGCATGGCCAGACAACTCCAACACCATCATTAAGTTTGCCAACAACACAACAGTGGTAGGCCTGATCACCTACAACGATGAGACAGCCTATAGGGAGGAGGTCAGAGACCTGGCCGTGTGGTGGCAGGATAACAAACTCTCCCTCAACATAATCAAGACAAAAGGAGATGATTGTGGACTACAGGAAAAGGAGGACCGAGCACGCCCCCATTCTCATCAAATCAAATGTATTTATATAGCCCTTCTTACATCAGCTGATATTTTTTTTATTTCACCTTTATTTAACCAGGTAGGCTAGTTGAGAACAAGTTCTCATTTGCAACTGCGACCTGGCCAAGATAAAGCATAGCAGTGTGAACAGACAACACAGAGTTACACATGGAGTAAACAATTAACAAGTCAATAATACAGTAGAAAAAGGGAGAGTCTATATACATTGTGTGCAAAAGACATGAGGAGGTAGGCGAATAATTACAATTTTGCAGATTAACACCGGAGTGATAAATGATCAGATGGTCATGTACAGGTAGAGATATTGGTGTGCAAAAGAGCAGAAAATAAAATAAATAAAAACAGTATGGGGAAGAGGTAGGTAAAAATGGGTGGGCTATTTACCGATAGACTATGTACAGCTGCAGCGATCGGTTAGATGCTCAGATAGCAGATGTTTGAAGTTGGTGAGGGAGATAAAAGTCTCCAACTTCAGCGATTTTTGCAATTCGTTCCAGTCACAGGCAGCAGAGAACTGGAACGAAAGGCAGCCAAATGAGGTGTTGGTTTTAGGGATGATCAGTGAGATACACCTGCTGGAGCGCGTGTTACGGGTGGTTGTTGCCATCGTGACCAGTGAACTGAGATAAGGCGGAGCTTTACCTAGCATGGACTTGTAGATGACCTGGAGCCAGTGGGTCTGGCGACGAATATGTAGTGAGGGCCAGCCGACTAGAGCATACAGGTCGCAGTGGTGGGTGGTATAAGGTGCTTTAGTGACAAAACGGATGGCACAGTGATAAACTGCATCCAGTTTGCTGAGTAGAGTGTTGGAAGCAATTTTGTAGATGACATCGTCGAGGATCGGTAGGATAGTCAGTTTTACTAGGATAAGTTTGGCGGCGTGAGTGAAGGAGGCTTTGTTGCGGAATAGAAAGCCGACTCTTGATTTGATTTTCGATTGGAGATGTTTGATATGAGTCTGGAAGGAGAGTTTACAGTCTAGCCAGACACCTAGGTACTTATAGATGTCCACATATTCAAGGTCGGAACCATCCAGGGTGGTGATGCTAGTCAGGCGTGCGGGTGCAGGCAGCGAACGGTTGAAAAGCATGCATTTGGTTTTACTAGCGTTTAAGAGCAGTTGGAGGCCACGGAAGGAGTGTTGTATGGCATTGAAGCTCGTTTGGAGGTTAGATAGCACAGTGTCCAAGGACGGGCCGGAAGTATATAGAATGGTGTCGTCTGCGTAAAGGTGGATCAGGGAATCGCCCGCAGCAAGAGCAACATCATTGATATATACAGAGAAAAGAGTCGGCCCGAGAATTGAACCCTGTGGCACCCCCATAGAGACTGCCAGAGGACCGGACAGCATGCCCTCCGATTTGACACACTGAACTCTGTCTGCAAAGTAGTTGGTGAACCAGGCAAGGCAGTCATCAGAAAAACCGAGGCTACTGATTCTACCGATAAGAATATGGTGATTGACAGAGTCGAAAGCCTTGGCAAGGTCGATGAAGACGGCTGCACAGTACTGTCTTTTATCGATGGCGGTTATGATATCGTTTAGTACCTTGAGCGTGGCTGAGGTGCACCCGTGACCGGCTCGGAAACCAGATTGCACAGCGGAGAAGGTACGGTGGGATTCGAGATGGTCAGTGACCTGATTGTTGACTTGGCTTTCGAAGATCTTAGATAGGCAGGGCAGGAAGGATATAGGTCTGTAACAGTTTGGGTCCGGGATGACTGCGGCAGCTTTCCAATCCTTGGGGATCTCAGACAATATGAAAGAGACAGGAAGATTACCACTCAACCCACTCAAGTGACGCACCCCTCCTAGGGATGGCATGGAAGAGCACCAGTAAGCCAGTGACTCAGCCCCTGTAATAGGGTTAGAGGCAGAGAATCCCAGTGGAGAGAGGGGAACCGGCCAGGCAGAGACAGCAAGGGCGGTTCGTTGCTCCAGAGCCTTTCCGTTCACCTTCACACTCCTGGGCCAGACTACACTCAATCATATGACCTACTGAAGAGATGAGTCTTCAGTAAAGACTTAACGGGGCTGTCGTGGGGCAGGTTGAGAGCTTCAAGCTCCTTGGTGTCCACATCACCAACATGAAGAGGGCACTATGCATAGTCAACTCTACCTACATGTACATATTACCTCAATTACCTCGACTAACCTGTGCCCCCGCACATTGACTCTGTACCAGTAACAGCCTGTTGTATTCGGTGCATGTGACAAAAACAGTTTGATTTGAACAGCATTCTTACATGTGTATTATTTTTGTCCAGGTGGGAAAGGGCAGTGTGGAGTGCAATAGAGATTGGGCCATCTGTGGATTTGTTGGGGCGGTATGCAAATTGGAGTGGGTCCAGGGTGTGTGGGCTGATGGTGTAGATGTGAGCCATGACAACCCTTTCAAAGCATTTCATGGCTATGGATATGAGTGCTATGGGGCGATAGTAATTTAGGCAGGTTACCATTGTGTTCTCCACCACCATATTTTTCAGTGGGTATGAGGTACTATTCTGCATATGCTTCCATTTTTCAATGCCACACCCACCACAGCAACCGGTTCCAATCCAAGTGCCAATGCCATTTAGCAAACTCTATGGTCAGATGAAATTAAAATGTATCTTTGGCCAAACACACCTGTGGTGGCCAAAGAAGCATATGCATAAAATTGGTCTGGCTTCATAGCACCTACTCATTCAAGTGCTATCATATAAAGGATAAGGAAAGGATTAAACTACCAAAGTCTAAAGTGGTAGTGTAAAAATGTGTTAAAATAATATTTGAACCCAGGTGTGGCCTTATTGTAGAGGTTAAAGTGTTGTCTGAAGTGTTACTAAAGTGTATGCAAGGTGAAAGTGCCTAAGAAAGTTGGATTTTACTCCCTGCTTTTGATGATAAACACAAATATTCTAAATATTACCATCCCGTGGGATGTTTAATATATCTGTCAAGGACAAATTCTGACAAACAATCTCAAGATGAGACCATTAAGGTTGCTTGAGTGAAACGACTCAATATCAATTAAAAATGTGTTGTAGTGCATGTAACATCTGCACACACATTATTTCTAAATGCTGATTAATTGCCCAGTGTTTGATGAAAGCCGAACATATCACAAAATGTGTGTGAAAACATAATATCCTTGGAAATGGAAAACACGAGGAAATGACTGAAAACATTTGTGGTCTATACCTGGTAGAGCTAAATATAAGTAGCAATGCATACATCATTTTTTTGATGAATACCTTGGATCCAAGATGGCGTAGCAGTGCGGACATGTTTGTTGTTGTACCGTGTAAATGTTATGTTTTTTTCATCTTTTTTTGTATACATTTCAATCTCTTTTTCCATTTTTAAATTAAATATACCTTCCGGCAACCCATCTCACCCAATGTGAAACGGATCTGCTACTTTTAGACCTTATAGCTAGAACCTTCATCAGAAGCTAGCCAGCAAATTAGCTACTAGCTATTTAGTCATTGTTATCCACTGCTAGCGGCCTTTACCTTTTGCTCAGACACCAGCCGCTTTTAGACTGGATAATACCTGCCAGTCTGCACAGCACGATATCAACCCTGAGCATATTGGACTGCTTTTCTCCATTACATCACCGGATTCCTGCCATTAGCTCTGGACCTACACCAGATCATCACAGCTAGCTGCTACCGAGTGGCCCAGCCCTGAAACTAGCATCTCCCGGCCTGCTCAGTGGACCCCATGATCACTCGGCTACACAGCTGATGCCTCCCGGACTCTTACCGGACTCTTCACTAACACGACAAGAAGCCACTACATCACCGGATTCATGCCGTAAGCTCTGGACCTCATCATCGCAGCTAGCTAGCTGCTACTGAGTGGCTAATGCCCTTGTCCCAAAGCTAGCACCGAGCCAGGCACATCTCCTGGCTAGCAAACTAAATTACTCCAGCTACAATACCTCTTTTGCCAATTGGCCTAACATTTTGTTTATCTGTCGGCGCCAGCCTCTTAACTGACCCTCTATGCCCATTCATCGCCATTTTACCTGTTGTCTTAGCTGATTAGCTGTTATTGTCTTACGCGTTGTCTTAGCTAGCTCTCCCAATCAACACCTGCGATTGCTTTATGCCTCGCTTTATGTCAATATATTTTTTTACATATATTTTTTTACCTTTATTTAACTAGGCAAGTCAGTTAAGAACAAATTCTTATTTTCAATGACGGCCTAGGAACAGTGGGTTAACTGCCTGTTCAGGGGCAGAACGACAGATTGGTACCTTGTCAGCTCGGGGATTTGAACTTGTCCAACACTCTAACCACTAGGCTACCCTGCCGCCCCAATACTTTGTATACTGCCTTGTATACGGTTGATTAGGGTAGTTATCATTGTTTTATTTTACTGCGGAGCCCCTAGTCCCACTCAACATGCCTCAGATAGCTCTTTTGTCCCACCTCCCACACATGCAGTAATCTCACCTAGCATAACTAGTGCCTCCAGAGTTGCAACCTCTCTTATAACTCAATGCCTAGGTTTACCGCCACTGTACCCACACCCTACCCTACCCGTCTGTACATTATGCCCCGAATCTATCCTACCACACCCAGAAATCTGCTCCTTTTATTCTGTTCCCAACGCATTAGACAACCAGTTCTGATAGCCTTTAGCCGCATCCTGTTCCTCAGGTGATGTAGAGTTTAATCCAGGCCCTGTGTGTCCCCAGGTGCTCTAATTTGTTGACTTCTGTAACCGTAAAAGCCTTACAACATTTTCCGTCTAGATAGAACTGCCAAAGGGGGAGGAGTTGCAATCTACTGCAAAGATAGCCTGCAGAGTTCTGTCATACTCTCCAGGTCTATGCCCAAACATTGAGTTTATAATTTTAAAAATGTCTCTCTCCAGAAATAAGTCTCTCACTGATTCCGCCTGTTTATATACCCCCCTCAGCTCCCAGCTGTGTCCTGGACACCATATGTGAATTGACTGCCCCCCATCTATCTTCAGAGTTTGTTCTGTTAGGTGACCTAAATTGGGATATGCTTAACACCCCAGCCATCCTACAATCTAAGATAGATGCCCTCAATCTCACACAAATGATCAAGGAACCCACCAGGTACAACCCCTTCTGCCTGTTATAGACCCCCCTCAGCTCCCTGCTGTGCCCTGGACACCATATGTGAATTGATTGCCCCACATCTATCTTCAGATTTTGTTCTGTTAGGTGACCTAAATTGGGATATGCTTAACACCCCGGCCATCCTACAATCTAAGGTAGATGCCCTCAATCTCACACAAATGATCAAGGAACCCACCAGGTACAACCCTAAATCCATAACCACGGGCACCCTCATAGATATTATCCTGACCAACTTGCCCTCTAAATACACCTCTGCTGTTTTCAATCAGGATCTCAACGATCACTGCTTCATTGCCTGCATCCGTTATGGGTCTGCGGTCAAACGACCACCCCTCATCACTGTCAAACGCTCCCTAAAACGCTTCTGCGAGCAGGCCTTTTCAATCGACCTGGAAGGATATTGACCTCATCCCGTCAGCTGAGGATGCGTGGTTGTTCTTTAAAAGTAATTTCCTCACCAACTTAAATAAGCATGCCCCTTTCAAAAAAAGTAATACTAATAACATGGTTCACCCCAGACCAGCACAAAAACATCCTGTGGCATACTGCACTAGCATCAAATAGTCCCCGTGATGTGCAACTTTTCAGGAAAGTCAGGAACCAATACACACAGTCAGTTAGGAAAACAAAGGCTAGCTTTTTCAAACAGAAATTTGCATCCTGTAGCTCTAACTCCAAAAGGTTTTGGGACACTAAAGTCCATGGAGAATAAGAGCACCTCCTCCCAGATGCCCACTGCTCTGAGGCTAGGAAACACTGTCACCACCGATAAATCCACGATAATCAAGAATTTCAATATGCATTTCTCTACGGCGGCCATGCTTTCCTCCTGGCTACCCCAACCCCAGCCATCAGCTCCGCACCCCCCGCAGCTACTTGCCCAAGCCTCTCCAGCTTCTTCTTCACCCAAATCCAGATAGCTGATGTTCTGAAAGAGCTGCAAAACCTGGACCCGTACAAAAAAGCTGGGCTAGATAATCTGGATCTCTGTTTCTAAATTTATCCGCCGCCAATGTTGCAACACCAATTACTAGTCTGTTCAACCTCTCCATTGTATTGTCTGAGATTCCTAAAGATTGGAAAGCTGCCGCGGTCATCCCCTTCTTCAAAGGGGGTGACACTCGAGACCCAGACTGTTACAGACCTATGTCCATCTTGCCCTGCCTCTCTTAGTCTTCGAAAGCCAAGTTCATAAACAGATCACTGACCATTTCGAGTCCCACCGTACCTTCTCCACTGTGCAATCCGGTTTCCGAGCTGGTCACGGGTGCAACTCAGCCACTTCTCAAGGTACTACACGATATCATAACCGCCATCGATAAAAAAAGACAGTACTGTGCAGCCGTCTTCATTGACCTGGCCAAGACTTTTGACTCTGTTAATCACCGTATTCTTATCGACAGACTCAACAGCCTTGGTTTCTCAAATTACTGTCTCATCAACTACTTCTCAGATAGAGTTCAGTGTGTCAAATCGGGGGGCCTGTTGTCCGGACCTCTGGCAGTCTCTATGTGGGTGCCGCAGGGTTCAACTCTCGGGCCGACTCCTTCCGTCCGTCCGTCTGTCATTGATGTTGCTCTTGCTGCTGGTGATTCCTTGATCGACCTCTAGGCAGACGACACCCTTCTGTAAACATCTGGCCCTTCTTTTTTCACTGTGTAAACAAACCTCCAAACGAGCTTCAATGCCATACAACACTCCCTCTGTGGCCTCCAACTGCTCTCTTATGTGGACAACTACAAATACCTAGGTGTCTGGTTAGACTGTAAACTCACCTTCCAGACTCATATTAAGCATCTCCAATCCAGTTAAATCCAATTAAATCTAGAATCTGCTTCCTGTTTCACAACAAAGCCTCCTTCACTCATGCTGCCAAACAAACCCTCGTAAAACGAACTATTCTACTGATCCTTGACTTCGGTGATGTCATTTACAAAATAGCATCCAACACTACTCAGAAAACTGGATGCAGTCTATCACAGTGCCATCCGTTTTGTCACCAAAGGCCCATACACCCCCCACCACTGCGACCTGTATGCTCTCGTCGGCTGGCCCTCGCTAGCTACATATTTGTCGCCAAACCCACTGGCTCCAGTCTTTGCTAGGTAAAGCTTCGCCTTATCTCAGCTCACTGGTCACCATAGCAACACCCACCCGTAGCACGCGCTCCAGCAGGTATATCTCACTGGTCACCCCCAAAGCCAATTCTTCCTTTGGCCGCCTTTCCTTCCAGTTCTCTGCTGCCAATGACTGGAACGAACTGCAAAAATCACTGAAGCTGGAGACTTTCATTTCCCTTACTAACTTTAAGCATCAGTTATCTGAGCAGCTTACCGATCGCTGCAGCTGTGCACAGCCCATCTGTAAATAGCCCATCCAACTACCTACCTCATCGCCATATTGTTTTTATTTACTTTTTGGGGGACTCTTTTGCACACCAGTATATATACTTGCACATCATCTGCACATCTATCACTCCAGAGTTAATTTGCTAAATTGTAATTACTTCACTACTTTGGCCTATTTAATGCGTTACCTCCTTACTCTATTTGCACACACCGTATATAGATTTTTCTATTGCGTTATTAACTGTACTTTTGTTTTATCCCACGTGTAACTCCGTGTTGTTTTTTGTCGCTTTGCTTTATCTTGGCCAGGTCGCAGTTGTAAATGAGTACTTGTTCTCAACTGGCCTACCTGGTTAAATAAAGGTATAATTAAAGAAATTTTTTAAATTGCACATGGCTTGTCATACAATAAATTATTGACAGTGCATTTGAAAAAATATTCAGACCTTGACTTTTTCCACATTTTGTCATGTTAAAACTGTCATCTAAAATTGATTCAATTGCTTTTTTCCATTCAATCTACACGCACCCAATGAAAAAAAATAAATCGAAATGTTTGGAAATGTATAAGATTTTTTGGGGGGGAAACATCACATTTGTATTAGTATTCAGACCCTTTACTGAGTACTGACGTGCCTAGTTAAATAAAATACGTTGTTGAATCACCTTCGGCAGCCATTACAACCTAGTCTTCTTGGGTATGACATTACAAGCTTTGTACACCTGTATTTGGGGAATTTCTCCCATTCTTCTCTGCAGATCCTCCCAAGCTCTGTCAGGTTGGATGGAGAGTGTTGCTGGACAGCCATTTTCTGGGCTCTCCAGAAATGTTCTATCAGGTTCATGTCCGGGCTCTGGCTGGGCCACTCAAGGACATCCAGAGACTTGCCCTAAGCCACTCCTGCGTTGTCTTGGCTGTGTGCTTAGGATCATTGTCCTGTTGGAAGTTGAACCTTCACCCCAGTCTGAGGTCCTGAGCAGGTTTTCATTAAGGATCTCTCCGTTCTTTGCTCTGTTCATCTTTCCCTGGATCCCGACTAGTCTCCCAGTCCCTACCACTGGAAAAACATCCCCACAGCATGATGCTGCCACCACTATGCTTCACCGTAGGGATGGTGCCAGGTTTCTTCCAGACATGACGCTTGGCTTTTAGGCCAAATAGTTCAATCTTGGTTTCATCAGACCAGAGAATCTTGCTTCTCATGATCTGAGAGTCCTTTGGCAAACTCTAAGTGGGTTGTCATGTGCCTTTTACTGAGGAATGGCTTCCGTCTTGCCACTCTACCATAAATGCCTGATTGGTGGAGTGCTGCAGAGATGCTTATCCTTCTGGAAGATCTCCACAGAGTAACTCTAGAGCTCTATCAGAGGGACTATCAGGTTCTTGGTCACCTACTTGACCAAGGACTTCTCCACCGATTGCTCAGTTTGTCCGGGCGGCCAGCTCTAGAAGATGTCTTGCTGGTTCCAAACTTCTTCGATGATGGGGGGCACTGTGTTTTGGGGGACCTTCAATGCTTCAGAAATGTTTTGGTACAATTCCCCAGATCTGTGCCGACACAATCCTGTCTTGGAGCTCTACGGACAATTCCTTCGGCCTCATGGCTTGGTTTTTATTCTGACATGTATTGTCAACTGTGGAACCTTATATAGACAGGTGTGTGCCTTTCCAAATCATGTCCAATCAAGTTGTAGAAGCATCAAGGGTGATCAATGGAAACAGGATGCACCTGAACTCAATTTCAAATGTCATAGCAAAGGGTCTGAATATGTATGCAATTAATGTTTCCATTTACCATACATTTGCAACATTTTCTAAAAACCTTTTTTCATTATGGCGTTGTGTGTAGATTGCTGAGGAGTTGTTTTTATTTAATCAATTTTAGAATAGAACTAATGTAACAAAATATGTTCAATCAAGGGGTCTGATTACTTTCTGAAGGCAGTGTGTATCTATGGTTGATTGGAAATGATGCATACAATTACGCTGATAGAAGCCACAATCTTTCTACAATATTAAAGCAGATCTACCCCCAAAATTTTAAATAAACCCACAAACTTAAAGACAGAAGCAAACCAAAATTGTGGAGCAAAATGAAAACATGGAAAATTGTTTTTTAGAAATCAAATCGGGAGAGTCAACTAAAGGTGTTAACATTTCTCAATCCAACAGGGACACTGGGCCAGCCATTCTTACATAGCACCTGGCCCAGCACAGGTGAAACACCTTCTCACTAACGAGATGGCAACCAGCATATGTGTAACACATACTGACTAACGAGGAGACACAAATCGGTGTTGCCGTATGTGCTAACGAGATATACATGCCAACCTCAAAGCACAATTGGAAAAACCAAAACATGTAACAGCTCTTACCTTTAACAGAATGGCATTAGAGAATTAGCAATTCCATATGTGGAAAAATAACCACTGCAACATGTTGACACCACATTTTCATATGTGATGAATATAATACTATTTCACCCACACATGTGAACATGCAATGCCACATGTGAAAGTAAAATTTAAGCTCAACATGTGAAAACTATTTTGTAAGTAAAACCTGTAAATTTTTGATCATATGAAAGATATTGAACACATCCACCTATTTGGATTGGTTCTCATACAGGTGGTTTCCCAGACACAGATTAAGGCAAATCCTGGACTATAAATCTACTGCAATGGAGATTCGCCATTGACTAGGCTTTTCAGTCCTGAAATAGGCTTAATTTGTGTCCAAGAAACCATCCCATGCTGTTCAGCAGCTAGTATCTGTTCTGCAACTAGAAATTCAGCAGCTAGTAGCTTTCATGTTAAATGTAATGCAGGATGTAAAAAGAGAAAATATATCTAAAAGCACAGATTTGGGATAAACCAATAAACACTGCACATATGCACACACTGTCACGCCCTGACCTTAGAGATCCTGTTTATGTCTCTATTTTGGTTTGGTCAGGGTGTGAGTTGGGGTGGGTATTCTATACTCTATTATTTGTATTTCTATGTTTTGGCTGGGTAGGGTTCTCAATCAGGGACAGCTGTCTATCGTTGTCTCTAATTGAGAACCATACTTGGGTAGCCCTTTTTTTCCACCTGTCTTTATGGGAAGTTGACTTTGTTTAGGGCACATAGCCTTTAGATTCATGGTTTGTTTTTGTAGTCTTTTTATTTGGAAAAATTACACCGAACAAAACAATAAAGTACACTCACCACCCTCTTCTTTTAACGGCTGACATACACCTTTACATTCTTTGCACATTAGGCTTTTTATGTTTACCATAGTAACACCTTATTCTGCTTGGAGTGCGGTTGAAGTAAAAGACACATTTACCAGAGAGTGAGAGAAAGAAAGAATGAACTTTGTTTTTCTTCACTTAGCTTTTCAGGCGTGCTCTTGCAACCCTCTCAGTGACTCTTTCTCCACCTTGTCGTCCTCTCAACTGCCAAAAAAATGACCCTGCATCCAAGCCTGTCACTGCTACACTAGCAGCTGCTCCCTCACATCTGACCCTGGACTATACCTGCTGCTTTCTCCTATAAGGGAGAGAGGGGAGAAGGATAATATTTTTTTTACATTCAGCATCACTGTCAAGGGAAATATAGTATTCTTTCTAACAAAGATATCTACATATATATCAGGGTGTTGTATCCCAGGAAATAAGTTAGCGTTAGTTTTGAAAACCGAGCTTGTCTAAATAAAGTGGTCTCTTCAAAACTTACCACTGAGTATGGGGTAAATTGCGCCGCTGGACAGGGTAAGTTAATAAAGATTTTCCTACTAATTATTTGCCTCCTTTTGAATGGCATTGTATTTTCCAAGCCACTGTAATGCACTTTTGATGAAATCTTCATCAGCGCTCATTGTTGATGCGTTGAGTAGAATGTTCAATTGGGCATCAGTCCAAAATACATTTTCAAAACAATATTGGGACGAAACATGCAACCCATGAATACCTCCAAACAAACTGAACCAAACATTTGAGCCAGGTAATCCATCAAAACCCTACACAGTATGATGGTGTCCTTAGTGTTGTCTGTGAATTGGATCTGCTAAGAGCACTACCATAAATGATCCACCTACCTGTAACGCTGTTTGCTCAGCTATGTCCCTACAATGAAAACTTTAAACCTTTTCCAATTGCTTTGCCGAGAAAACACCATAGCCCCCATGACAAGTTAATACTATCTTAATCATAGTCATCACTCCAGGCAAATGCATTGAACACACTGGGTGAGTCATGCGTTGCCTCAGTCCTCCTCTCTGTTGCTCTTATGGATACATCAAGTAACAGCAGTAACAAAATGGTACCTCTGCTTTGTTAAAAGCAGAGACATGTTAAATTTACCATATTGAAACTGTGAATATATTGTATGACAATTACCCATCATGGATGGCATGTTATCAATATGAAGACAATACCATATAAAAGGAATTTTTTTAAGGGACAAAGTGTTTATTATTTGGTAAATATGGTATATGGTCATTAAAGATAATTTCATGGTAAGACAATGTTGGCAGTAAATAACCAGCCTACTGTCACCCCCACAATACTCCTGAGTCACGTGCCACTTCTAAGCAGAGTATACAGTTTGTGCCGAGGGCCCAAGGTCACACATAACAAATCTAGCCTCTCTGGAGTGTCTCGACTTGCCTCTAAATAATCAATACCCACTTTCAGCAGCAGCCAATGACCTGTGTGTTCTGTCTGGGGTTCCACTCTGAGATTGAGGGCTACAATCAACGTTCCAATCCAAACCGCACAAGCAAAACGCAACTAAGACATTCACCACCACAGTCAAGGTGGAGATCTGTTCTGTGGCCAAGGAATGCCAGAGTAGCAACCTTCTGTTACCTACTGGGGGTCTTCTCCAAACCGATTGTCTGCAATCCCCTGCATGAGAATTGAGGATCCAAGCAGCTTACTGTCCATAAAATGCTTTGCAAGCAACATGACTAATTTAACATATAGCAACATATCAGCAAATACCATCCAATGTATTCTATAACTAAATATGTATAATTCCTAGTTTCCAGCTCAAGGTCTGTTGTGTTTGTGGAACACTACATTAGTTGAATTTGTTGAGCTCTCAAGCAAACTTAAACTCTTAATTGAAAAATGTTCAGCAGGTTTAATAAAGGCCAACCTACAGTATCAGAGAAATTTCCATCCAAAATATACTTTACTGCATGGAAATATATCGCAACTAATCTCGCCCGCAACTAATCTCGCCACTGACTTCCATGTCCAGCTAAATTAGAGCCATGGGTGTCTTGGACTTAATCATGTTGTAGTTTTGATGATCAGATAGTGCTGCACTACTAAAGCATTACAGTGCAATCAAAGAAGAAGTTGTTGCCATGTTGGATTTCCTTCAGGAGCTAATTTGCGTCTATCCTGTTGGGTCATTAACTCGGTGTGACGTTGATGAACACACTGACTGGGTGGATGATTTAATCATCTACAGGTCAATTTACATATCACACAATACATACAAAATGGGGGCTGAGGTTGAAAGTGCAAGTATTATACAATCTGAATGTACAGTAAGCAGAGACATGAGGGCATACAAGTAAAGTAACAGCAGTTAGTGCTCACTTATTCCGAAGAAACCTTTGTATGACGTTGTAGTCATTGGGTGCAGACAACACATTTCAAAACATAATGGCTCTTTACTGCTGTGAACCTAAAGAAATGCATTCTGAAAAAAAAAACATTATTTCACTCCGAAACATAATATGTCAGCTGTGACAGGCAACACAATTTCTTGTTACGAACAGAGATGAAACATGTCTAGCCACAATTTGTTTTAGTCTTTTAACATCATGCAAATGGAATAGTAAAAATGCTCTCAATAGGATTTGGGTTTGTCTTGGTTGAGAATAAATCACATTATGTCCCTAATAAATTGTGTGTCAAAAAATAAGTACCTTAAAAATGACAGCGACTGTTAAATGATTAATAGATTTTGCATGACTAGTCATGTTTAGAATATTAAACAATTTGTACATCAATCCCTTATTATGCCTCAGTCTATTCCTCAATGGAAATATGGATGGAAGTATGTAGCACAATTTCATTACATAATAAAAAAATATATATTTTATAGTTTCCACGATACTATTGTTTGGCTGATAAATCACATAATATATTCAGATGTGTGGCTTCCTCAGCATCATACATTATTCAGTACTCTTGTAAAATGGCAATGGAGAATACGGCTGACTGTCACGCCCTGACCTTAGAGATCCTTATTATTCTCTGTTTGGTTAGGTCAGGGTGTGACTCGGGTGGGAAAATCTGTTTTCTATTTCTTTGTGTTTTTGGCTGATTATGGTTCCCAATCAGAGGCAGCTGTCTATTGTTGTCTCTGATTGGGGATCATATATAAGTTGTCATTTTCCTTTTGTGTTTTGTGGGATCTTGTTTTCTGTATAGTTTATTTTGCTTTTGGTGTCATCGATAAAAGGAACGATGTACGCCCACCACGCTGCACCTTGGTCCAGTCATTCCACAAACGAGAGCCGTAACACTGACATTCTACGTGTCCCCAACCGATTGTGTTTTTTTGTTTATTTACTTTGTTTGTAACTGCTTTTTAAAACTTATTTTGTACATAATTTTGCCGCTACCGTCTCTTATGACCGAAAATAACTTCTGGACATCCGGACTGTGATTACTCACCACGGACTGGCACAGACTTTCTCGGGAACAGGCCCAGATCCCTGTGATTTGCGTGAAGAGGAAGTGGAGAAAAAGGGGCCAGAGGGCGGGCTGCCTTCGGAGAATTCTGCTAGCAAACGTGCAATCTTGGAGAATAAAATTAATGACCTACGTGGAAGAATAAACTGCCAACGGGACATTCAAAACTGTAATATCTTATGCTTCACGGAGTCGTGGCTGAAGGACGACACTATCAACATACAGCTGGCTGGTTACACACTGTACCGTCAGGAGAAGACAGGAAGTGGTGAAAAAAGGGGCCTAGTCCTAAGAAGTTTTACGCTGTACCGACAGGATAGAAGAGCGGTGTCTGGTAAGACAAGGGGCAGCGGACTATGTATTTTTGTAAATAACAGCTGGTACACGATATCTAAGGAAGTCTCAAGCTATTGCTCGCCTGAGGTAGAGTTTCTCATGATGAGCTGTAGACCACACTATCTACCTAGAGTATTTTTCATAGCGGTTTACACACCACCACAGACTGAGGCTGGTGGAGGAATCCCAGAACATATTCCAGTCTGTGCTAGCAAAACAGTCCTGTAGCTTAGCATCTGCTTCATCTGACCAATTTTTTATTGATCTAGTCACTGGTGCTTCCTGCTTTAATTTTTGTTTGTCAGCAGGAATCAGGAGGATAGAATTATGGTCAGATTTGCCAAGTGGAGGGTGAGGAAGAGCTTTGTTTTTTTCCCCTGGTTGTACATTTAACCTTTTGTGACTAGGGGGCAGTATTTTCATTTTTGGAAAAATAACGTTCCCGTAGTAAACAGGATATTTTGTCAGGACAAGATGCTAGAATATGCATATAATTGACAGCTTAGGATAGAAAACACTCTAAAGTTTCCAAAACTGTAAAAATATTGTCTGTGAGTATAACAGAACTGATATTGCAGGCGAAAGCCTGAGAAAAATCCAATCCGGAAGTGACTCCTCTTTTGAAAGCTCTGCGTTCCAATGCATCCATATTGAGCAGTGAATGGGCTATCAACCAGATTACTTTTTCTCCGTATTCCCCAAGGTGTCTACAGCATTGTGACGTAGTTTTACGCATTTATGTTGAAGAATACCCGTAAGCGGCTACATTGCGCAACTGGTCACCTGATGGCTCCCAGAGTGATTCTCGCGTAAAATACAGAGGTAGCCATTATTCCAATCGGTCCTACTGAAAAACCAATTGTCCCGGTGGATATATTATCGAATAGATATTTGAAAAACACCTTGAGGATTGATTATAAACAACGTCTGCCATGTTTCTGTCGATATTATGGAGCCAATTTGGAATATTTTTCGGCGTTTTCGTGACTGCAATTTCCGGGCGATTTCTCAGCCAAACGTGAAGAAAACAGAGCTATTTTGCCTAAAAACATAATCTTTTTGGAAAAAAGGAACATTGGCTATCTAACTGCGAGTCTCGTGAGTGAAAACATCCGAAGCTCATCAAAGGTAAACAATTTAATTTGATTGCTTTTCTGATATCCGTGACCAAGTTACCTGCTGCTAGCTGGACAAAATGCTATGCTAGGCTATCAATAAACTTACACAAATGCTTGTCTAGCTTTGGCTGTAAAGCATATTTTGAGAATCTGAGATGACAGGGTGATTAACAAAAGGCTAAGCTGTTTCTCAATATATTTCACTTGTGATTTTCATGAATAGGAATATTTATGTCCGTTGCGTTATGCTAATTAGTGTCAGTCGATGATTACGCTCCCGCATGCGGGATGAGGAGTCACTAGAGGTTTTAACATGCTGACATAATTTTGGTAAAACGGATTTAAGTTTCCCTGCATTAAAGTCCCCGGCTACGAGGAGCGCCGCCTCTGGGTGAGCGTTATCTTGTTTGCTGATGGCGGAATACAGCTCATTGAATTCTGTCTTAGTGCCCGCCTCAGTCTGTGGTGGTGTGTAAACCGCTATGAAAAATACAAATGAAATCTCTCTAGGTAGATAGTGTGGTCTACAGCTTATCACGAGAAACTCTACCTCAAGCGAGCAATAGCTTCTTAGGGCTAGGCCCCTTTTTTCTCCACTTCCTGTCTTATCCTGCCGGTACAATGTATAACCAGCCAGCTGTATGTTGATAGTGTTGTCGTTCAGCCACGACTACACCACATCATTCATTGGCTTCATCAATAAGTGTATCAATGATGTCGTCCCCACAGTGACCGCACGTACATACCCCAACCAGAAGCCATGGATTACAGGCAACATCCGCACTGAGCTAAAGGCTAGAGCTGCCACTTTCAAGGTGCGGGACTTAACTTAACTGGGAAGCTTATAAGAAATCCCGCTATGCCCAACGACGAACCATCAAGCAGGCAAAGCGTCAATACAGGACTAAGATTGAATCGTACTACACCAGCTCTGACGCTCGTCTGATGTGGCAGGGCTTGCAAACCATTACAGACTACAAAGGGAAGCATAGCCGAGAGCTGCCCAGTGACACGTGCCTACTACTTATATGCTTGCTTCGAGGCAAATAACACTGAAACATGCATGAGAGCACCAGCTGTTCCGGAAGACTGTGTGATCATCCTCTCCGATATGAGTAAGACCTTTAAACAGGTCAACATACACAAGGTCTCAGGGCCAGACGGATTACCAAGACGTTACTGCGAGCATGCGCTGACCAATAACTAATAAAATTTGATTATATGTGTTCATATTGGACACTTCTGGAGCTCAAAGTTGACCCATATACACATGAAATAGACCACATTGATGGAATGATGGAAGTGTAAATCATGTTTGCTGGTTGCAATAGTGTTCTTTTTCCAGGTCTCCTCAATTGCACAGGAAACTGGATGCTGCATTGCATATTAAATATACCTTCTACAAAATATTGAAAAACAGCGAGCCAAGCTTAACAGTGATCCCATTTTGAGTAGCCACCATTTCAAATATGTCACTAAACAGCATGTGGCCTTCTTTTCGCTTCCAGTGGTAAATTGATAGGATGTTACATGGTGGGGGAATGCCATGAGATGTCATCTCCAATAAAGAATCAATATGTTTCCTGAACAGGAACGCTTCAGAAATCAGAGGTAGTCGCCATGACAACCCAGCACCCCATCTACCTGTGGCTTGCCATCCAGGCCCATTTTTACAATTGCAAGAGGTTTAAGCTTGTTTAGGGTTTTATGATCCCTATGTACAGACTAGAATACTAAGTAGTGGAGAGAAGGCACAAGCTCAATCACTTAAATCTGCCAAAGTTATGTTGAAGGAAACCGTTCCAATATTTTAAATGGCAAGCCCAATATGGTTTACAGGGATTTACATATACATCCTATATATGCTGCTGGCTCAACCGTTTTTGGTGCTGTTGCCTTAGAAGGATATCTGTCTTTTATCTGGCAACGCCATGTCTATAATTACATTACCCCTTTTATATACAGACAAAAATAACACCTTTTCCCCTCATACCATCTTATTTAATGCAGCTTTTGTTTCTGTCTGAAATGGGTAGGGGTAAAAAAACAAAAACCATGGAACATGAATAAAACCCACCTCAAGACCTAGTCATTAAACCTGTATTTTCACAGAACCTCTAACCAAAAAAACAGGGCTGTGAGAATGGCTCTCTGTTTTTATGCAGGTAAAATCATTAGCAGCTCCCCAAAAAATGTCTTCGTTTTTTGGTTTAAAGTGTGTTGTGTCACTTGTGTGTAAAGTAGTAGAAGTTTTTCTTTTTTGCCTTTTACACTGAAACCTACCGTTTACCTTAGATGGCAGCACTATTTTCATATATTTCTGAAAGCCAGCATGTTGCTGTGAATGTGAACAGCAGCCCTTTAAAAGCATAGCAGGGGTGGGTTTAGAATGTATCAGACTTGATTGCAGAATTGGAGCTTGTTCCAAGTAAACAGTGGGTTTTATCTGGGGTTTGTGTAAGGCATGATCAGTGCCAGGGCTGCCTCTCCAGGAGGTGAGGGAGGGCACCATGCTCCCTGCAAAGCCCCAGATGATTGAGGAGGATGGGGCAGGAGGTCTAAGACCTTGGCCAAGACCAAAACCTCCTGCCAATCTTTGTTCGATTTTTAATCGCTGGAATGATACATTGTTAACAATAAATACCCCTTGTTGGAGCAGAAAATAATTTCAGCAAACTATGGCATAATTGGATGCAAGAAATCGACAGGTAGGGAATGATTTAAATCGCATTTGCTTTGAAATCATAATGGTTATCTTTCTTCTATGTCCATTTTGATATCAGCTAACTTTGAAAATGGGTTATTAAATTGCATATCCATTTACTGTGGTGTTTTGTTGGCATATGTATATTTGCAAAAGGCTATTTTGCACAACAAAAATACAGTATGTTAAATTAATATTGACAATTATGCATGGTTGGTTACCAATAAAGCTACTCATTAATATCGGTAGTTAAGTTTAATAGTTAAAGTAATCTATGATTTCTATTAGCATTTTTTTAAATGAATGATATACACCCATTGATTCTTGAAGAATATAACTGATTCTCAGAAGTTACACACATACACAAAGTTGAAGTCAGAAGTTTACATACACCTAAGCCAAATACAATTAAATCCTAGTAAAAATTCCCCGTCTTAGGTCAGTTAGGATCACTTTATTTTAAGAACATGAAATGTAATAATAGTAGAGAGAACAATTTATTTCAGCTTTTATTTCTTTCAACGCATTCCCAGTGGGTCAGAAGTTTACATACACTCAATTAGTATTTGGTAGCACTGCCTTTAAATTGTTAAACTTGGGTCAAACGTTTTGGGTAGCCTTCGTCAAGCTTCCCACAATAAGTTGGGTGAATTTAGGGCCATTCCTCCTGACAGAGCTGGTGTAACTGAGTCAGGTTGTAGGCCTCCTTGCTCGCACACACTTTTTCAGTTCTTCCCACAAATTTTCTATAGGATTGAGGTCATTGCTTTGGGATGGTCACTCCAATACCTTGACTTTGCTGTCCTTAAGCCATTTTGCCACAACTTTGGAAGTATGCTTGGGGTAATTGTTCATTTGGAAGACCCATTTGCGACTAAGCTTTAACTTCCTGACAATGTCTTGTGGATATATTGAAGCAACATCTCATAATTTTCCTTCCTCACGATGCCCTCTATTTTGTGAAGTGCACCAGACCCTCCTGCAGCAAAGCACCCCAACATGATGCTGCCACCCCCGTGCTTCACGGTTGGAATGGTGTTCTTCGGCTTGCAAGCCTCCCCCTTTTTCCTCCAAGCATAATGATGGTCATTATGGCCAAACAGTTCTATTTTTGTTTCATCAGACCAGAGGACATTTCTCCAAAAAGTGCGATCTTTGTCCCCATATGGAGTTGCAAACCGTAGTCTGGCTTTTTTTATGGCGGTTCTGGAGCAGTGGCTTCTTCCTTGCTGAGCGGCCTTTCAGGTTATGTCGATATAGGACTCGTTTTACTGCGAATATAGATACTTTTGTACCCATTTCCTCCAGCATCTTCACAAGGTCATTTGCTGTTGTTCTGGGATTGATTTGCACTTTTCACACCAAAGTACGTTCATCTCTAGGAGACAGAATGCGTCTCCTTCCTGAGAGGTATGGCGGCTGTGTGGTCCCATGATGTTTATACTTGCGTACTATTGTTTATACAGATGAAGGTGGTACCATCAGGCGTTGTGGAGGTCTCCAATGTTTTTTCTGAGGTCTTGGCTGATTTCTTTTGATTTTCCCATGATGTCAAGCAAAAACGCACTGAGTTTGAAAGTAGGACTTGAAATACATCCACAGTTACACCTCCAATTGACTCAAATGATGTCAATTAGCCTATCAGAAGCTTCTAAAGCCATGACAATTTTCTGGAATTTTCCAAGCTGTTTAAAGTCACAGTCAACTTAGTGTATGCAAATTTATGACCCACTAGAATTGTGAATTATAGGTGAAATAATCTGTCTGTAAACAATTGCTGGGAAAATTACCTGTGTCATTCACGAAGTAGATGTCCTAACCGACTTGCCGAAATTGGTGGAGTGGTTGACTGTAGTACCAGTCAAAAGTTTGGACACCTACTCAATCAAGGGATTTTCTTTATTTGTACTAATTTTTTACATTGTAGAATAATAGTGAATAGATCCAAATTATGATATAACACATATGGAATCATGTAGTAACCAAAAAAAAGTGTTAAACAAATCAAAATATATTCTTCAAAGTAGCCACCTTTTGCACACTATTGGCATTCTCTCAACCAGCTTCACCTGGAGTGCTTTTCCAATAGTCTTGAAAAAGTTTGGAACCAAAAATCTCAAATTTGGACTCAGCAGACCAAAATGACAGATTTCCTCGAGTCTAACGTCCATTGCTCGTGTTTCTTGGGCCAAGCAAGTCTCTTTTTTTAAATTGGTGTTCTTTAGTAGTGGTTTCTTTAAAGCAATTCAAACATTGAAGGCATGATTCACAAAGTCTCCTCTGAACAGTTGATTTTGAGAGGTGTCTGTTACTTGAATTTCTGAGGCCGGTAACTCTAATGAACGTATCCTCTGCAGCAGAGGTAACTCTGGGACTTCCTTTCCTGTGACGGTCCTCACGAGAGCCAGTTTCATCATAGTGCTTGATGGGTTTTTCCGACTGCACTTGAAGAAAATATCAAAGTTCTTGAAATTTTCCGCATTGACTGACCTTCATGTCTTAAAGTAATGATGGACTGTCGTTTCTCTTTGCTTATTTGAGCTGTTCTTGCCATAATATGGACTTGGTATTTTACCTAATAGGGCTACCTTCTGTATACCACCCCTACCTTGTCACAACACAAGTGATTGGCTCACTACTTTTCTATAATGTAGGAAATAGTCCAAATAAACAAAAAAACCTTGAACGTGTAGGTCTGTCAACTTTTGACTGGTACTCTATATTGTAGCGGTTTCGGCGCCAAGATCTTTGTAAGGCAGGGTTTACATTACACATAAAAACACACACCACCAGTCCAAGTGAAGTGTTAAACCGGTTAATTATCACGTTTCGGCAGCGTTCCTGACATCCAAAACTCAAAACAAACAGTAAACACTTCGTCACCAGTGGCAGGTCCTCCAATCTTGGTCTTTGTCATCAAGAATCTCTAAACTTTGCTCCGTTCAGGGATGGTGCCAGGTTTCCTCCAGACGTGACACTTGGCATTCAGTCTTGGTTTCATCAGACCAGAGAATCTTGTTTCTCATGGTCTGATGGTGCCTTTTGGCAAACTCCAAGCAGGCTGTCATGTGCCTCTTACTGAGGAGTTACTTTCGTCTGCCACTCTACCATAAATGCCTGATTGGTGGAGTGCTGCAGAGACGGTTTTCCTTCTGGAAGGTTCTCCCATCTCCACTGAGGAACTCTGGAGCTCTCGGAGTGACCATCGGGTTCTTGGTCACCTCCCTGACCAAGGCCCTTCTCTGATTGCTCAGTTTGGCCGGGTGGCCAGCTCTAAGAAGAGTCTTGATGGTTCCAAACTTCTTCCATTTAAGAATGATGGAGGCCACTGTGTTCTTGGGGACATTCAATGCTGCAGAAATGTTTTGGTATCCTTCCCACAATACTGTCTGATCTCTATGTACAATTTCTTCGACCTCATACCTTGGTTTTTGCTCTGACATGCACTGTCAACTGTGGGACCTTATATACTGTAGATAGGTGTGTGCCTTTCCAAATCATGTCCAATCAATTGAATTGTCCACTGGTGGACTCCAATTAAGTAGTAGAAATATCTTAAGTATGATCAATGGAACAGGATGCACCTGAGCTCAATTCTGAATCTCATAGTAAAGGGTCTGAATACTTATGTAAATAAGGTATGTTTATTTGAAATACATTTGCAAACACTTCTAAAAACCTGTTTTCGCTTGGTCATTATGGGATGTTGTGTGTAGATTGACAGGAACATTTTTTAAAATCCATTTTAGAATAAGGCTGTAACGTAACAAAATGTGGAAGGGTCTGAATACTTTCAGAATGCACTGTATATCTCTCTCTCTCTATATATATATATTTATAAGCAGTAAGGCACGAGGGGATGAGGTACACGCATATGGTCAATATACCACGGCTAAGGGCTTTTCTTATGCACGACGCAACATGGCGTGCCTGGTTACCAACGTAATTACAGCAGTAAAAATAAATGGTTTGTTATACCCGTAGTATACGGTCTGATATACCACGGCTGTCAGCCAATCATCATTTAGGGCTCGAACCACCAAATGTATAAATATATACATATGTATATACCGTGACTTTTTGAAAATGATAATGCCACTTTTCAACTTTGTCCACCTCTCAATTCCAAAAGCCCATAAAAAATATACTTGATGACAATTAAATTGTGCACATTCCTTCGATATAATTACACTATGCTCAACCTTAATTACCAACTTAGTCTTGGTGAAAACACTTAACTTTGAGTGAGGCAGGACAGGAATGTGGCCCGAAATGCTCATTGGAACTGGGAAATATGAGGTTTCAACTCTGTACTAACCACTTGAATGACCCTCTTAAGTCATATTTACCAGACCTGTACAGGATTCATCCCCAAGTTTCATCAGTCTTGCCTCATTTGTATTAAAAAGGAACTTATTTTTTTAACAGCATCTTCTCCTGAGTCCGTAGGGGAGTTGCAGCGATGGGACAAGACTAACTACCAATTGGGGAGAAATGAAAGGTAAGGTCATGGCGACGAAGAAACTTCAATTTTCCTCCAAGAGTTGCTGAATATCCTCCTCCTGTCTTCTGTTTTAATATACAGTAATTGACATTTGAGTTTACGTCAGGTTTTTGCTCACTCCGGTAACCTGTGCCTTAACATTAATCTGAGTCTGATCCTAATGAATAAACTGGTCATATTAGATTCCTAGAACAATAATATGAGGTGTACTGTATTTTATAGCATAGGCTTCGAGAGATGACACACAGTGCCTTTATGGTCAATATAACTGATAAAAAAAATGTTAACAGAGCTATGGATGGCACAACTGTTGCACATTGCATGCTAATTCAGCATCTCTGCACACAAGGATGTGTCTTACAAAATACACCTGAATTCACAGAGAAAAAGCGGCTTAACCAATTGTTGAAATATATTATTCAGTACAAACAAAAATGCTCAGAGATATTTGGCAATCATCTACGGGACTAATGGAAAACAAAACATCTGAACCAAGTGCTTTCCCCCCCACTCAGTCTCAGATATGGATATCAATTGTTACTGAAAAGCATGGAATTTTGCACAGATGGATAGAAAACAAGCAATTATGAATGGCTGTTAAGTGCCCAAAGCCTCGAACCATGTCATTGCATTTGAAAGAGAGACAGGCCAAATTTCCCTCGCTTCTTCTCCATGAGCACACATAAATGTTGGTCTTTTCCACTGACCCTTTTAAAAGTTAATCACGGTGAATTTACTCTGTGATTCTCAGCTTCTTATTGTTTCCCCACTGGCACAGGATGCAATTATCCTTCTTTAATGACAATTAAGATCCTGACCTTTAGTTTACTGAAAACAGAGGTGCACAAATGACTTTACAGCTTCTTTTGAGAAGTCCCAAGGTGCAGAGACCGATGAAATCTCATTGGAGGACTTAATATGAAAGGTTAAGATACCAATGACATTGTTGTGCACTTCCCACACTGTCAATCTATGGCATGTTTGATCTTGTTATAACAAGATATGCATTGGCCCTAAAGGGCAAAGCAGCGTTTAAAATGTAGTGATAGTATGCACACTTTTATACTTAGACTAGCTAGGTTTGACGCTTAAATGGCTAACACTTATTTGTACACGGTAGTTCTCTCTCTCTTATGAGTGCACAACAAAGTATATACACAATCAGGGCTGAAACAAAACACACACCAACACACACCAACAAATGGATCAGTCACTGCGTCTATTGCTATTCTTACATTTTTCACTTGCAAAACCCCCTCAGTCGTCCAAAACAAACATTGGGAATAAAAGCGCAGTGTTCCTTTAAGATTTTATTTAAAGTGTATTTTTAACCCTCAAAATACCATCATATTTTACATACATGGCCATCTGGGGTAATTTTGACCCCAAGAAGAAACTGTTACTTTTTCCAATAAATCAGCCTTCTTCTAAAATGTATTAAATTGTATTTTTTCCTCATCAATCTACACACAATACCCCATAATGACAAGGCAACAACTGGATTTTATAGTTTTTTGCATATGCATGTCATTTTGAACATGGTTATACAAAATCAAATCAAATCAAATCAAATCAAATTTTATTTGTCACATACACATGGTTAGCAGATGTTAATGCGAGTGTAGCGAAATGCTTGTGCTTCTAGTTCCGACAATGCAGTAATAACAAGTAATCTAACTAACAATTCCAAAACTACTGTCTTGTACACAGTGTAAGGGGATAAAGAATATGTACATAAGGATATATGAATGAGTGATGGTACAGAGCAGCATAGGCAAGATACAGTAGATGGTATCGGGTACAGTATGTACAAATGAGATGAGTATGTAAACAAAGTGGCATAGTATAGTATAAAGTGGCTAGTGATACATGTATTACATAAGGATACCGTCGATGATATAGAGTACAGTATATACGTATGCGTATGAGATGAATAATGTAGGGTAAGTAACATTTATATAAGGTAGCATTGTTTAAAGTGGCTAGTGATATATTTACATCATTTCCCATCAATTCCCATTATTAAAGTGGCTGGAGTTGAGTCAGTGTCAGTGTGTTGGCAGCAGCCACTCAGTGTTAGTGGTGGCTGTTTAACAGTCTGATGGCCTTGAGATAGAAGCTGTTTTTCAGTCTCTCGGTCCCAGCTTTGATGCACCTGTACTGACCTCGCCTTCTGGATGATAGCGGGGTGAACAGGCAGTGGCTCGGGTGGTTGATGTCCTTGATGATCTTTATGGCCTTCCTGTGACATCGGGTGGTGTAGGTGTCCTGGAGGGCAGGTAGTTTGCCCCCGGTGATGCGTTGTGCAGACCTCACTACCCTCTGGAGAGCCTTACGGTTGAGGGCGGTGCAGTTGCCATACCAGGCGGTGATACAGCCCGCCAGGATGCTCTCGATTGTGCATCTGTAGAAGTTTGTGAGTGCTTTTGGTGACAAGCCGAATTTCTTCAGCCTCCTGAGGTTGAAGAGGCGCTGCTGCGCCTTCTTCACGATGCTGTCTGTGTGAGTGGACCAATTCAGTTTGTCTGTGATGTGTATGCCGAGGAACTTAAAACTTGCTACCCTCTCCACTACTGTTCCATCGATGTGGATAGGGGGGTGTTCCCTCTGCTGTTTCCTGAAGTCCACAATCATCTCCTTAGTTTTGTTGACGTTGAGTGTGAGGTTGTTTTCCTGACACCACACTCCGAGGGCCCTCACCTCCTCCCTGTAGGCCGTCTCATCGTTGTTGGTAATCAAGCCTACCACTGTTGTGTCGTCCGCAAACTTGATGATTGAGTTGGAGGCGTGCGTGGCCACGCAGTCGTGGGTGAACAGGGAGTACAGGAGAGGGCTCAGAACGCAACCTTGTGGGGCCCCAGTGTTGAGGATCAGCGGGGAGGAGATGTTGTTGCCTACCCTCACCACCTGGGGGCGGCCCGTCAGGAAGTCCAGTACCCAGTTGCACAGGGCGGGGTCGAGACCCAGGGTCTCGAGCTTGATGACGAGCTTGGAGGGTACTATGGTGTTGAATGCCGAGCTGTAGTCGATGAACAGCATTCTCACATAGGTATTCCTCTTGTCCAGATGGGTTAGGGCAGTGTGCAGTGTGGTTGAGATTGCATCGTCTGTGGACCTATTTGGGCGGTAAGCAAATTGGAGTGGGTCTAGGGTGTCAGGTAGGGTGGAGGTGATATGGTCCTTGACTAGTCTCTCAAAGCACTTCATGATGACGGATGTGAGTGCTACGGGGCGGTAGTCATTTAGCTCAGTTACCTTAGCTTTCTTGGGAACAGGAACAATGGTGGCCCTCTTGAAGCATGTGGGAACAGCAGACTGGTATAGGGATTGATTGAATATGTCCGTAAACACACCGGCCAGCTGGTCTGCGCATGCTCTGAGGGCGCGGCTGGGGATGCCATCTGGGCCTGCAGCCTTGCGAGGGTTAACACGTTTAAATGTCTTACTCACCTCGGCTGCAGTGAAGGAGAGACCGCATGTTTTCGTTGCAGGCCGTGTCAGTGGCACTGTATTGTCCTCAAAGCGGGCAAAAAAGTTATTTAGTCTGCCTGGGAGCAAGACATCCTGGTCCGTGACTGGGCTGGGTTTCTTCCTGTAGTCCGTGATTGACTGTAGACCCTGCCACATGCCTCTTGTGTCTGAGCCGTTGAATTGAGATTCTACTTTGTCTCTGTACTGGCGCTTAGCTTGTTTGATAGCCTTGCGGAGGGAATAGCTGCACTGTTTGTATTCGGTCATGTTACCAGACACCTTGCCCTGATTAAAAGCAGTGGTTCGCGCTTTCAGTTTCACACGAATGCTGCCATCAATCCACGGTTTCTGGTTAGGGAATGTTTTAATCGTTGCTATGGGAACGACATCTTCAACGCACGTTCTAATGAACTCGCACACCGAATCAGCGTATTCGTCAATGTTGTTATCTGACGCAATACGAAACATCTCCCAGTCCACGTGATGGAAGCAGTCTTGGAGTGTGGAGTCAGCTTGGTCGGACCAGCGTTGGACAGACCTCAGCGTGGGAGCCTCTTGTTTTAGTTTCTGTCTGTAGGCAGGGATCAACAAAATGGAGTCGTGGTCAGCTTTTCCGAAAGGGGGGCGGGGCAGGGCCTTATATGCGTCGCGGAAGTTAGAGTAACAATGGTCCAAGGTCTTTCCTCCCCTGGTTGCGCAATCGATATGCTGATAAAATTTGGGGAGTCTTGTTTTCAGATTAGCCTTGTTAAAATCCCCAGCTACAATGAATGCAGCCTCCGGATAAATTGTTTCCAGTTTGCAGAGAGTTAAATAAAGTTCGTTCAGAGCCATCGATGTGTCTGCTTGGGGGGGGATATATACGGCTGTGATTATAATCGAAGAGAATTCTCTTGGTAGATAATGCGGTCTACATTTGATTGTGAGGAATTCTAAATCAGGTGAACAGAAGGATTTGAGTTCCTGTATGTTTCTTTCATCGCACCATGTCACGTTAGTCATAAGGCATACGCCCCCGCCCCTCTTTTTACCAGAAAGATGTTTTTTCCTGTCTGCGCGATGCGTGGAGAAACCTGTTGGCTGCACCGCTTCGGATTGCGTCTCTCCAGTAAGCCACGTTTCCGTGAAGCAAAGAACGTTACAGTCTCTGATGTCCCTCTGGAATGCTACCCTTGCTCGGATTTCATCAACCTTGTTGTCAAGAGACTGGACATTGGCAAGAAGAATGCTAGGGAGTGGTGCGCGCTGTGCCCGTCTCCGGAGTCTGACCAGAAGACCGCCTCGTTTCCCTCTCTTTCGGAGTCGTTTTTTTGGGTCGCTGCATAGGATCCACTCCGTTGTCCTGTTTGTAAGGCAGAACACAGGATCCGCGTCGCGAAAAACATATTCTTGGTCGTACTGATGGTGAGTTGATGCTGATCTTATATTCAGTAGTTCTTCTCGACTGTATGTAATGAAACCTAAGATGACCTGGGGTACTAATGTAAGAAATAACACGTAAAAAAACAAAAAACTGCATAGTTTCCTAGGAACGCGAAGCGAGGCGGCCATCTCTGTCGGCGCCGGAAGTAGACAGTACCTAGTTATAACAATAGGCGAGTACATAAGGCGCTCCATCTCTGCAGGTGATCTGGTAAAAATCACTAATAGAGGTCCCCCTCCACCCTCTGAGGATATACAGTACCAGTCAAACGTTTGGGCACACCGACTCATTCAAGGGTTTTTTCTTTATTTGTATTATTTTCTACATTGTAGAATAATAGTGAAGAGATTAAAACTATGAAATAACACATATGGAATCATGTAGTAGACAAATCTAAAATCTATTTTGATTTGTTTAACACTTTTTTGGTTACTACATGATTCCATGTGTGTTATTTCATAGTTGAAGTCTTCACTATTATTCTACAATGTGGAAAATAGTAAAATTCCAGAAAAACCCTTGAATTAGTAGGTGTGTCCAGACATTTGACTGGTACTGTATATAACTTAATATCAAGTCTCCAGAGAAACCTGGATACATTTTTTACATTTGCCCTAGAATACACACCAACACAGCTCTCTACTTAGATTCAGAATGTATCTGAGCTCTGTATTGCAGTTCTATCAAGTATTTATACCATAGATAGACTTTGTATACAATTTTTTTTTGTTATTTTGTTTTTGTACACAGTCACACGATACGTGGTATTGAGAAGTACAATCTTAGGCGAGTACATGGGTTGCTATATCTGTTATTATGTCTTCAGAGAAATCTAGATTCAAGTAAAGATCCTCTCGCTCAAATAAAACTTTTGAAGAACTGAAATTTGAAGAACCACCTTTGGGCTATGATAAAAAATAATGTCCCTGGGGTCAGAATGACCCCAGTCGCTAGTATGAGGGTTAAACCGCAAAAAGGCATGATTTGTTTGCCTCAGCCAACCTTCCTCCTGTGATGGACAGTCATACAGCAGCCTGACCTTTATGAAAAAGGAGTCCATCTTATTAAAGCCTGTTCATCTGTTAAACCCCTGTCACTTGATTATAATATGCTATTAATTCATTTCTGCCTTTTAACATGGACCCTTTATCAGGGACCACAGGTCAATCAATACCAATATCCTGTTTTGTGAAGGTGATCGTGGAGCCATAATTTACATCTCTCTAATATAATTAAAGAACCTTTTCCCCTCTCCATATTGCTTTATAAACTCATAATTATCATGCCTTGGGCTTAGTGCTCTCTCTAATGCAATTTCACTGTGCAATCAAAAACATTAGTGTGCGAGTGAATTATGTGTATGTCCATAGGTGTAATACAAAATGTGCAATGCTTGGTGTGTATGCTTGGTCACACTCAGGGGTGTTTTTTTCCACAGGTAACAGGCGTCGACACAGATGAGCTGTGTGCCTGAAGAGTGGATACATCGCATTTCTCGACATTTCAATTTCATATGAAGAAAGGGGCAGAGAGTGCACACCAAATGGACCTTAAAATGGGTTAGGTTGACAGTGCAGACTGAGGAGTGTCACCTACTCAACCCTATCCCAACACTATGCATTGATAAATGGTAAGGGTACCCGACATGCTGCCAACCAAATGTTGTTGTTTTTTACTCAAGTATGTGCTTGACTGGCCAACTCACCGAGATGCATTCTAAGGCATATGCAGTACTATAGGCATATGCATTAAATGTGCTACTCAGAAGCATGTCCACCACACTCTTAGAAAAAGTTTCCAAAAGGGTTCTTTGGCTGTCCCCATAGGAGAACTGTTTTTGGTTCCAATGTAGAACCCTCTGTATAAAGGGTTCTACATGGAACCCAGAAGGGTTCTACCCAGAGCCAAAAAGGTTCTAACTGCAATCAACAATTGTTATTCAAAGGGTTATCCTATGTGGACAGCAGAAGAACCCCAATACACTGATTACCAAAGGATATGCCACAGGTAATAGAACTGCCACCACAAGCACCAAACAGGAGCAAGATTACTCCAAAAACATTGAAAAAAAAAAATTGCACCAATTTTGGGAGAATCGCTCATTACATACCATTGCAAAATGTTTTAATGCATTCAAATAACTGAACAGTAAACAGACCTTAAAAATCCTCACAGGTCCTCCTGAGTGGCTCAGCGGTCTATGCACTGCACTGCAGTGCTTGAGGCATCACTACAGACCCGGGTTCGATCCCAGGCTGTGTCACAGCCTGCCGTGACCAGGAGACTCATAAGGTGGCGCATAATTGGCCCAGCATTGTCTGGGTCAGGGGAGGGTTTGGCCAGCTGGGATTTCTTTGTCCCATCGCGCTCTAGAAACTCCTTGTGGCAGGCCGAGCGCCTGTAAGCTGACTTCGGTCACCAGCTGGATGGTATTTCCTCCGACACATTGGTGCTGTCTGGCTTCTGGGTTAAGCGAATAGTGTGTCAAGAAGCAGTGCGGCTTGGTTGTGTTTCGGAGGACGCATGGCTCTTGACCTTCGCCTCTCCTGAGTCCATAGGGAAGTTGCAGCGATGGGACAAGACTAACTACCAATTGGGGAGGAAAATGGGTAAACGTTTTTTTTTTGTTTTGTTATATCCTCTCAACACTAACCTATCCCTCTGATTCCCTGCAGAACACGTTTTTGCCTTACTGGAGGGGAACATCCTATGTCTTATCCTACATTTATCATCAGGAAAAAAAAGTTGTCAGCAGTTCTATTCCAGGCTGCAGTGCGAGAGGGCCCTGAGCATGAATTATGGTAGGCCAAAAGTACATATTATGATAAAGTGGAATAATAGCATTTCACATTCATATGATACATTTCTACTTTCGTGTACAGACATTATTGGAACAATCAATCAACTTAGGGAAATTAAAGATTACCTTTCTGCAGAAGTAGAAAATGTTAGTGGAAGTCTTATTTATATTTGCAATTTGAGTTGTAAGGATTTCGCTTACAGGTGACCTCAGCTTTTAGAGTTAAGGGCATGTAGAGTTTACCCAAGGAAATCAGAATGTATTACTTTGGTTAATAATTCAAACATTAATACAACAATTTGGCCTGATCAATTCAACCAACCAAATTGAAGCTAAAATATTGTGCTGTGCCACAGTCATTTTGATTTCATGCCACCCACAACGTACAACATACCCCCATGGATGTTATGCTGTGTTCATAACCAAGTGGGTTGGTGGTATTTGCCACCTATGACTGGAAAAAAATCCACTTGAATGCCCTTCTAACTGGTAATTACTAGTGGGAAACTTTTCTATCATTCCTGAGCTCCAACTTCTCCCACTCACTAACCTCTTAAGTCAAACTCGAATTATTATTTTTTAAACACTATCATTTGTTTACATGATAGCTGTTCTTTTAGTTTACGGTTGACACAGCTTGTTGGCGTTTCTCAATGAGTTCAAAACATGTGAATGCATCCAACAGGTATTTATGACTTCACAACCGGTAATTACTCGCTCTAACTGCTAAATTAAGTAACAAAGTTCTGAGTATTTGAATTATCTTCCTTGGATGTTCAGACCATGTTTTAGTGGAATGTATGTTGCAATTAAACAAGTTTATACAACGAGTGGGTCTAATCCTGAATGTTGATTGGTTAAGACCGCATTCCAGTCGGTGTCTATTCCACAAGTTAACACCAACTAAATATACTCTGTTCCATCAGACTGCGCAACCTACTGTTTCGTCAGCCCAGCCAGGCACTTTATAACCTCTATAGACAATTCCCTTGACCTCATGTTAAAGCATGGTGTTGGCAGTAGCATGCTGTGGGGATGTTTTTCAGCGGCAGGAACTGAGAGACTACTCAGGATCGAGGGAAAGATGAACGGAGCAATGTGCAAAGAGATCCTTGATGAAAACCTGCTCCAGAGCGCTCAGGACCTCAGAGGTGTATATACACACACATTTTGTTACGTTACAGCCTTATACTTTTATCTTTCTCATCAATCTACACAATAACCCACAATGACAAAGCAAAAACAGGTGTTTTGAAATTGTTGTAAATGTATTAAAAATAAAAAACTGAAATATTACTGTTAGATTCTGGGTTAAACTTGGAACATTGTTATACTCAGAAGTATACTATATAAAGAGTGAAAGAGTATTTTTTACATCAGAAGTTAATGGTTATCTGTAGGAGCCAGATGGCTGTGGAATGTGTTAGGGTGGAGGATTGGAGGATGGAGGAGGATTAGGGTGGAGGATTAGGCCTCAAGGGGGTTGAGGTCAGGTCAGATTCCCTTAAGGAAGAAACAATGGTTGTTTTATCCTATCACTTCGTCTTCCTGTCAGACCATAAAATACGTAAAGATTGTAGAGAAGGAGGAGTGTCTACATTTGAGTAGATATACTTGTGGTGGTGGAAACACGTGTGGTCAGATACAGCTGTATTGATCCTCTGGACAGAATAAACTTGGCTAAGATTTCATAAATATCCGTTGAGTTTTTACTCTGCGAATTAGAACCTAACATTACATTTACATAAGTATTCAGACCTTTACTCAGTACTTTGTTGAAGCACCTTTGGCAGAGATTACCACCTTGAAATCTTCTTGAGTATAACGCTACAAGCTTGGCACACCTGTATTTGGGGAGTTTTCCCATTCTTCTCTGGAGATCCTCTCAGGTTCTGTCAGGTTGGATGAGGAGTGTTGCTGCACAGCTATTTTCAGGTCTCTCAAGTCCGGGCTCTGGCTAGGCCACTCACGGAGACTTGTCCTGAAGACATTCCTGTGTTGTCTTGGCTGTGTGTGTTAGGCAGAGCAACACAGTGGAACCCAAGAGCAGACTCAGACGAGGAAACACAGGGAGATATGGAGTGCAGATCCGGGAAAGCTCAGATGAGTTGCAGAAAACCAGATGTGGAGACTGAGGTTGGAGTGAGCTGGGTAGAACCGGGTAAACAGATCCGGAGGGGAATAAAAGGTAGTGGTGGTGAGCCAAATCCAGAACAGGGTAGTAGGGTGGTGGGATGTGGAACGGGAGATAGAGCGGTAAATTAGCAGAGATTACAGCTGGTAGGGATTTGGGATTGGCAGCTGGTAGGGATCTGCTCTGACACCAGCACACCTGTCTCCAACCACACAATCACACAGAGGGAGTGGGAGAGGGAGTGGGAGAGGGAGTGGGAGAGGGAGTGGGAGAGGGAGAGGGAGAGGGAGAATGTGTACTATGGGAGTAACTGCAGGTCAAGAAGACACCGGATGAACACAAGAGGGCGTAGCAGGAGCAGATGTGACAGTGTGCTTAGGGTTGTTGTCTCATTGGAAGGTGAACCTTCACCCCAGTCTGAGGTCCTGAGCGCTCTCGAGCAGGTTTTCATCAAGAATTTCTTTGTACTTTCCCTGCTGTCTTGTCTATCATAAATGTGTTTGACTGTTATTTTATAAAATAATTACGTGATTGTAGTAATCTGGACACCACAGGAAAGTTATTTGACGAGTTACTATCTCCCGACTAAACTATAAATATCTTACATCAGTCACAGTCAATTCATTAATATTTATTTACCTTCAGTCTCACTCTTGGATATCTGCACGAACCCTAGCCTGAATTATGAATCAGCAATATTCAAATTGAATTAATTATTTATTTACTAAGTAACCACACAGAATTCCATAAACACACAAACAGGATAGGTTACACATTGATCACTATACAATGCAATGAAAAGTCCTTAAAAAAAGTGGACTAAAAAGTGGAAAAGTGGACTAAACCAATATGATGGCTTGTTACACAAAATGGCGGATTCAAAAGAGAGAATGGGAGAGACAAAGGACTTCCACTATCGCACATATACAGCTGATAACTATGCTCATGGAAATGTGAAAACTTTGCACATGAACCGCCGCTCATTCGAAAGAATTGCAATGTACATATTTACGTGTGCATGTCTTTGTGGTGTCTCTGTTGAAAACACTTGATCCATCTACGGGAAGTAATTTGACAGAAAGTCTCTGGTTGTGTAAGTCTCTGGTTGTCCACCAGAGATCACCATGTCTTTTATATTCATAGCTTCTTGGTTTCAGAGTGTCTGAGAACTTCCAGAGGAAGTGTTCATTAGAATGGATCTTTCAACATACCACCTGGTGGTTCTCGGTCAAGTTTACTAGACTAAGGTACTTCAATAGCTGCAGACTGAATGTTCCTGCGTAGTCTTCTTCATCTTCAAGAGAGAGTTTGAGTTTCTAACCATGTCATACCTTTCAGCTCACGCAGTCAGTCCCGCTGGTCTAATGTAGAGCTAGAACCATTTTACACGCCCGTAGCATCCCGGCAATGTACTGGTCTCTAGAGATTTACATTTCTTAACCATTTGTAATGTATTCAGCTCGCGCTGCACGTAACTGGTCTATAGAGAGTTCTTCAGCGGGTAATTTTAAATACTTGGGGGAAAAGAGTGTTTCATTAAATTTGGCATAATGTCTGTGCTCACGTGGGTGTGGTTACTGACTGGATAAACTTTACACGAAAAAACGTTCTCATCTTTCCCTCGATCCTGACCAGTCTCCCAGTCCCTTCCGCTGAAAAACATCCCCACAGCATGATGCTGCCACCACCATGATTCACAGCAGGGATGGTGCCAGGTTTCCTCCAGACGTGACACTTGGCATTCAGACCAAAGAGTTCAATATTGGTTTAATCAAACCAGAGAATCTTGCTTGGTCTTAGGTGAGGTAAGGTGCCTTTTGGCAAATTCCAAGCAGGCTGTTGTGTGCCTTTTACTGAGGAGTGGCTTCCGTCTGGCCACTCTACCATAAAGGCATGATAGGTGGAGGACTGTAGAGAGGGTGGTTCTTCCATCTCCACAATGGAACTCTAGAGCTCTGTCAGAGTGACCATTGGGTTCTTGGTCACCTCCCAGACTAAGGCTCTTCTCCCCCGATTGCTCAGTTTGGCCTGGCGGCAAGCTCTAGGAAGAGTCTTAGTGGCTCTAGGAGCTCCAGACACAATCCTGTCTCGAACCTCTACGGACAATTGTTTTGACCTCATGGCTTGGTTTTTGCTCTGTCAACTGTGCGACCTTATATATAGACAGGCCTTTCCAAATGAAGTCCATTTAAGTTGTGGAAACATCTAAAGGATGGTCAATGGAAACAGGATGCAGCTGAGTTCAATTTCAAGTCTCACAGCAAAAGGTCTGAATACTTATGTAAAAAATATATTTCATTTGAATGAATTAGCAAACATTTCTAAAACCCTGTTTTCGCTTTGTCATTATGGGGTAAAGTCAAGGGGTGTGAATATTTTCAGAAGGCACTGTATATATCATTGGAGGAAGGGGAGGACCATCCTCCTCAGTGAATTTCATAAAAAATTTTAAGTTATTCTTTTTAGATAAAACTATACTAAATGTATTCACGTCACCAGATAATTTATTAAAACATACCATTTTGCAATGAAGGTCTACAGTAGCCTCAACAGCACTTGGGTAGGGTAGCACCATGGTGTAGCCGGAGGACAGCTAGCTTCCATTTTCCTCTGGGTACATTGACTTCAATACAAAACCTAGGAAGCTCATGGTTCTCACCCCCTTCCATAGACTTACACAGTAATTATGACAACTTCCAGAGGACGTCCTCCAACCTATCAGAGCTCTTGCATTATGAACTGACATGTTGTCTACCCAATCAAAGGATCAGATAATGAAACTAGTATTGAAAGCATAAGATATGGCTAGCTAGCACTGCAGTAAAATATATAAAATATGGGTGAGTAGTTGATTCAAAGAGAGAGAAAGAATAGTTGAACAGTTAACAAAATACATTTTTTCCAAAATGAAAGAGAAGCAGGAGAGTTAGTGTCATTTTCTTTCAATTTCACATTCTTAGCTAGCAAATGCAGCTAGATAGTTTAGCCTACTCAAACACCCTGCTCAGAGGGATGCTACGTTAGCAAACTGGCTATGACTATCCAACAACACTGGAACTCTTCCAAGTCAAGTAAGCTTTTACTAATTTATTGCCACCGGGGCTCACCGGTGTAACTGTTAGACTAATAACACCATAGATCAGCTAGATGCAGGCAATAGTGTATTGAATGTGTCACTGTCTGTCACCTCAACATTTGCTCTCGACCTGTGTGCACCTACGTTGTAGCAACCTCATGATGGTTATAGGGAACATTTTTGTATCATGTAGTAGCCTAATCCTATTGATGTTACTGGGTGAATGGAATAGGAATGACAGTCATCCAATATGCTGTAACAGAAATAAGGCCAGACACATGAAAAAAATAATTGTCCTCCCTCATCTTATACAGCACTGACAGCCACTGATATATACAGTTGAAGTCAGAAGTTTACATACACCTTAGCCAACTACATTTAAACTCAGATTTTCACAATTCCTGACATTTAATCAGAGTAAAAATTCCCTGTCTTAGTTCGGTTAGCATCACCATTATTTTAAGAATGTGAAATACCAGAATAATAGTAGAACAAATTACTTATTTCAGCTTGTATTTCTTTCATCACATTCCCAGTGGGTCAGAAGTTTACATACACCCAATTAGTATTTGGTGGCACTGCCTTTAAATTGTTTAACTTGGGTCAAACGTTTGATGGACCTTTCCACAAGCTTCCCACAATAAGTTGGGTGAATTTAGGCCCATTCCTCCTGACAGAGCTGGTGTAACTGAGTCAGGTTTGTAGGCCTCCTTGCTCGCACATGCATTTTCAGTTCTGCCCACAAATTTTCTATGGGATTGAGGTCAGGGCTTTGTGATGGCCACTCCAATACCTTGACTTTGTCCTTAAGCCATTTTGCCACAACTTTGGAAGTTGTTTTGGGGGTCGTTGTCCATTTGGAAGACCCATTTGCTTCCAAGCTTTACCTTCCTGACTGATGTCTTGAGATGTTGCTTCAATATAGCCACATAATTTTCCTTCCTCGTGAAGCCATCTATTTTGTGAAGTACACCAGACCCTCCTGCAGCAAAGCACCCCCACAACAGTCCTCGCACAGTTAACTTAGTGTATGTTGACTCACTGGAATTGTGAATTATAAGTGAAATAATCTGTCTTCATTGTAAAGGGTTTAAACACTGTTTCCCATGCTTGTTCAATGAACAGTAAACAATTAATGAACATGCACCTGTGGAACGGTCGTTAAGACACTAACAGCTTACAGACGGTAGGCAATTACACAGTTATGAAAACTTAGGACACTAAAGAGGACTTTCTACTGACTCTGAAAAACACCAAAAAGAAAGATGCCCAGGGTCCCATACACCTTAGCCAAAGGGCAATAAATTGCAATATCCGTACTGTGAGATGCCTAATACAGCACTACAGGGAGACAGGACTGACAGCTGATCGTCCTCGCGGTGGCAGACCACGTGTAACAACACCTGCACAGGATCGGTAAATCCAAATATCACACCTGCGGGACAGGTACAGGATGGCAACAACAAATGCCCGAGTTACACCAGGAACGCACAATCCCTCCATCAGTGCTCAGACTGTCCACAATAGGCTGAGGGGCTGAACTGAGGGCTAGTAGGCCTGTTGGAAGGTAGGTCCTCACCAGACATCACAGGGACAACAACATCGCAGCAAAGCTGTCATCAAGGCAAAGGGTGGCTACTTTGAAGAATCTTATATATTTACATTTATTTAACACTTTTTTGGTTACTACATTATTTCATAGTTTTGATGTCTTCACTATTATTCTACAATGTAGGAAATAATAAAAATAAAGAAACCCTTGAATGAGTAGGTGTGTTCAAACTTTTGAATGGTACTGCATCTACTGCTGTACATATTCTTAGTATATATTTTTCGTTATATAGACGCATAAATTGCTTTTAGATTACTGATAGTGTTATTGGGGTTGTTGGATTCGTTCTGACATTAGTTTCTACTGAAAAAAAAATGGTGTACTTGTTTGACATTTTTCTGCAATGTTAGGAGCTAGTAAGACAAGCATTTTGCTGCATCTGCTAAACTGTTTATGCAACAGATAAACTTTGATTTGATATGTATCACTCTCATGATGTGTACAGTATCCATGTGTCCATTGTGTGCCATTTCCAGATCAGATAAATAGGCTTCAGCTGTTTTTCGATGCTTGTGCATTGCTGCCATCTTTTGAGGAGTAGTGACATTGCTTATCTGAGTTTAATTTTCTCTTTCTGAGTCCCTGTTTCCTTTTGATTTCATCTTAATCCTAATGGTTTAAAACCTTTTGGGAAATGTTTGTTTCCATGCAAATGATACAGACCTGCCAAGGTTGACCCCAAAGATATGAAAAACTGCTCATAGAAATGTCACAGTAACTTCGCATTCTTTTGTATTTCTTTCTGTTCATGGTCATTTCAATAATTTATATATACCCATTGCTTTTTTAATGGAATTTAAATGCCCCATTATCTTAGTACAGAGCTGTAAAAAAAATGTATATGACCTTTTTCTAACTAGGCAAGTCTAGAGCGCTGCCTTGCCCCATCATAACCCCAACTATAGTCAGGTTACTTTCTAAATGTAATCCGTTACAGTTACCTGTCCAAAAGTGTAATCAGTAACGTAACTTTTTGATTACCCAAACTCAGTAACGTAATCTGATTACATTCAGTTACTTTTAGATTATTTTCCCCTTAAGAGGCATAAGACAACAAAAAGGTACAGTACCTGTCAAAAGTTAACTATATTCTACATTGTAAATAATAATGAAGCCATCAAAACTATGAAATAACACATATGGAATCATGTAGTGAGCAAAAGTGTTAAACAAATCCAAATATATTTTATATTTGAGATTCTTCAAAGTAGCCACCCATTGCCTTGATGGCAGCTTTGCACACTCTTTGCATTCTCTCTACCAGCTTCATGAGGTAGTCACTTGGAATGCATTTCAATGAACAGGTGTGCCTTGTTAAAAGTTAATTTGTGGAATTTCTTTCCTTTTTAATGCGTTTGAGCCAATACGTTGTGTTGTGACAAGGTAGGGGTGGTATACAGAATATAGCCCTATTTGGTAAAAGATCAAGTCCATATTATGGCAAGAACAGCTCAAAGAAGCAAAGATAAATTACAGTGTATCATTACTTTAAAACATGTCAGTCAATCCGAATAATTTCAGTCGCAAAAACCATCAAGCGCTATGATGAAACTGGCTCTCATGAGGACCGCTACAGGAAAGGAAGACGTAGAATTAGCTCTGCTGTAGAGGATAAGTTCATTAGAGTTACCAGCCTCAGAAATTGCAGCCTAAATAAACGCTTCAGAGTTCAAGTAAAAGACATCTCAACATCAACTGTTCAGAGGAGACTGCGTGAATCAGGCCTTCATGGTCGAATTGCTGCAAAGAACCCTCTATTAAAGGACACCAATAAGAAGACACTTGCAATGGACATTAGACCAGTGGAAATCTGTCATTTAGTCGGATGAGTCCAAATTTGAGATTTTTGGTTCCTACCGCCATGTCTTTGTGAGATGCAGAGTAGGTGAATGGATGATCTCTGCATGCGTAGTTCACACCGTGAAGCAGGGAGGAGGCGGTGTGGGGGTGCTTTGCTGGTGACACTGTCAGTGATTTATTGAAAATTCAAGGCACACTTAACCAGCATTGCTACCACAGCATTCTGCAGTGATACGCCATCCCATCTGGTTTGCGCTTAGTGGGAATATAATTTGTTTTCCAACAGGACAATGAACCAAAACACCTCCAGGCTGTGTAAGTGCTATTTGACCAAGAAGGAGAGTGATGGAGTGATGCATCAGATGACCTGGACTCCACAATCACCTGACCTCAACCCAATTGAGATGGTTTGGGATGAGTTGGACCGCAGAGTGAAGGAAACGCAGCCAGCAAGTTCAGCATATGTGGGAACTCCTTCAAGAATGTTGGAAAAGCATTCCAGGTGAAGCTGGTTGAGAGAATGCCAAGCTGAGAGTGTGCAAAGCTGTCATCAAGGCAAAGGGTGGCAACTATGAAGAATCTAAAATATATTTTGATTTGTTTAACACTTTTTTGGTTACTACATGATTCCATATGTGTTATTTCATGGTTTTGATGTCTTCACTATTATTCTACAATGTAGAAAATAATTTTAAAAAATTAAAACCTGGAGTAGTTTCATCCAAACTTTTCACTGGTAGTGTATATAATTTATAATGAAAAAAATTGATGTAGCAACTACTGACTTAACCTTTAAGTTTATCAAAAGTGTACGAGTTTGAGCATGTGTCCAATAGGCCTATAGATTTTTTTTTATCAGCATGAATTAGATTGAACAATAAAAGCCTCACTTTTATTAGATAGAATCTGCACTATGCAGCTGTTGCAAGAACGCATTTTTCACTGGCTGTACACTGGTTTCAAAAACAATGAATGATAGGCAGTTTAAAATTGAGAAAACAGAGAAGTGTCAGATGTTTTTTCACAAGCATCCTTTCTGAATATAAAAGTAATCTTTGAAGTAATCATCTAGTTTTTCAAAAGTATCTGTAATCTGATTACAGTTACCGTTTTTTGTAATTCGTTACTCCCCAACCCTGACTATAGGGATGTATTACTCCATTGTTAATAGTTAGAGTTTTTGTAAACACATACTCAGGATTGTGTCTTTAAGACTAATCATGTATTCATCTATATATCATTTGCATTAATGGTGATCCTGCAGTCATGTCCATCTCCATCTATGGCAATGTCAGTTTTAAAGTTACAATAGACATGTATCTGTGTATCCCATGTGATATACAGATAATGAGGTTGCACGCATAGCAGCTCAATTACTTTTCCTCTTATGCTCTGCTCATATACATAAATCAAATACATTTGGGGCAATTATTTGATGATGTGACAATGCTTCTTTCATGTGTGAGATTCCACTGTACACCACTAGAGGGTGGAAACTAAACCACCAAACCCACAAGATTGCTTGTGTTGGTCACTGGAATAATGTATCAGCAAAATAAATAGGTTCGTGGTTAACCAGGAAAGCAAGTTGTGTTTTTAAAGGTACCACTGAGTCAATAGCAGCATCAATAATAGAACTGTGACTGAATTTCAACAATGAATGTGTCATGGTCATTTTCCTTGAGGAGAATTTACTGCACACAAACGATCACTAGATGGCAGCAAGTCCATTTCTTTTACTCCAATAGTCGATTTCCATTTTGCGTCTACTGTATGACCTGAAATGGAGAAAAGATGGAGTGAGAACTGAAGAATGGCATGTGATGAATGCATTTGATGAACATACTTTATGTCAGCGCAGGCATACAATAGGAAATGCCAATACCTGCACTTTGACTAATTTAAGTGCACAGGCCGGCCCTATGCAGTCAGTGTATGGGCAGGAACAACATTTCGCTACAGGGAATTGTTACAGTATTTATCGTGCTTGACTAGATATCCCCCTTCAGTCATAATTAGTCATAGATTAGTCCATATTCAGCCATTTAGCTGATAGACTATCTTTCAAATACAATTTTGTAAACACGCCCTGATCTGTTTGACCTGTTCCTGTGACTGTCTCCACCCCCCAAGGTGTCGCTTATTTTCCCCAGTGTATTTATTCCTGTGTTTCCCGTCTCTCTGTGCCAGTTCGTCTTGTATGTTTAGTACAGTCAACCAGCGTGTTTTTCCCCATACTCCTTTTGCTATTCTCCTTTTTATAGTCCTCCTGGTTTTGACCTTTGCCTGTTTCTGGACTCTGTACCTGCTATTGTGCCTGTCTGCCACTCTGTACATCCTGGACTCTGATCTGGTTTGGACCTTTGCCTGTTTCTGGACTCTGTACCTGCTATTCTGCCTACCTTGACCACGTGCCTGTCTGCCACTCTGTACATCCTGGACTCTGATCTGGTTTTGACCTTTTTGCCTGTCCACGACCATTCTCTTGCCGACCCCTTTGGATTTTTAAACATTGTAAGACTCTATCCATCTGCCTCCTGTGTCTGCATCTGGGTCTCGACTTGTTCCTTAATAATTTTGGGTAAAATAATTATGTTGGCATAGGATCTCTTGGAGCACACTATTGGACTGTGGATACTAAAATATTACAGGCCAAGTTTCCTAGAAATAATCTCCATTAAGTGCTATTTGGTCAGGGACTAGGCTTAATTAATTGGTGTACGGGAAACAAGCCTTACTGTACGTCAGAGGTATTCGTTTTCAGAAGTCTTGGAAAATCTATAAGCAGTGTTCACAATCTATTTTAAGACAACATTATAGTCATCTTGTGAGTGATCAAAATATTTACAAGCTGCCCTGGATTTAAACCCCTAACATTCTATTGCTCCAACACATACATCATTGTTTTCCTTCCATGAGACAAATGTACTATTGTTAACCATGAAATATCAATTTAAGCAGCTCATCATGTCAATTGCTGTGCTCGCTGGAGTTAACGTATTCAATGTAAAGGTTACCTTACTGGATAAGAAGGCAGCATAGAATGCACCATTCTGGAGGTGCTATGACAATAATACATGGCAGAGTTGATACACTAAACTAGGATATGATGCCTGCCTTGGCCAATCAAGTTTATGTATACGTCTGATGTGGATAGTAGGCCTATGTGCATAATACAAATAGGCTGTCAGATGCAGTATTTTGTGTCATTTGTTTGGCAAAAAGTGTATTGTCATAGCATTCTAGGAGTGCATTGGTCACCAGTTCCCCTCTAATTTAGGACTTTAATCGACCCTGATATAGCACTTTACATGCAGTGTTCTTGAAATAAGGACGCTGTCTACTTGTCCCTTGACTAGAGTCAGAACACAACTTTTCTTCAATTGTGTTTTACCCCATGGAAAAAAGGTTTACTGCATAAATACTGCACTGCATGTTTGATTGAGTTGTACCCCTGGTCTTGTTTCTAATGAATCATACAAGGGAGCATCTCCAAAATCTCTCATCCACTCCAGCCTGCTGCTGCTTTAGACCCACAGTATGAATACCAACTGGAAATGCACGGGGTTGGGGTTTCAAACTATGAACACATGGTACTACAGTACCAGTCAAAAGTTTTGCCACAGCTACACGTTCAAGGGTTTTTATTTTTACTATTTTCCACATTGCAGAATAATAGTGAAGCCATCAAAACTATGAAATAACACATGGAATCATGTAGAAAACAAAGGTGTTAAGTCAAAATATGTTATATTTGAGATTCTTCAAAGTAGCCACTCTTTGCCTTAACAGCTTTGCACACACCCTTTGCATTCTCTCAACCAGCTTCATGAGGTAGTCACCTGGAATGCATTTAAATTAACAGGTGTGTCTTGTTAAGTAAATTTGGAATGTCTTTCCTTCTTAAAGTGTTTGAGCCAATCAGTTGTGTTGTGACAAGGTAGAGGTGGTATACAGAAGATGAACGTATTTGGTAAAAGACCTCGTCCATATTATGGCAAGAACAGCTCAAATGAGCAATGAGAAACAGTCCATCATTTAAGACATGAAATTCAGTCAATGCAAAAAAATTCAAGAACTTCAAACGTTTCTTTAAGTGCAGTCCCAAAAACCATGAAGCGCTATCATCAAACTGGCTCATGAGGACCACCACAGGAAAGGAAGACCCAGAGTTACCTCTGCTACAGAGGATAAGTTAATTTAAGTAACAAGCCTCAGAAATTGCAGCCCAAATAAATGCTTCACGGAGTTCAAGAAACAGACACATCAACATCAACTGTTCAGAGGAGACTGCATGAATCAGGCCTTCATGGTTGAAATGCTGCAAAGAAACCACTACTAAAAGACACCAATAATAAGAAGAGACTCGCTTGGGCCAGCAAACACGAGCAATGGACATTAGACCAGTGGAAATCTGTCCTTTTGGTCTGATGAGTCCAAATTTTAGATTTTTGGTTCCAACCGCCGTGTCTTTGTAAGATGCACAGTAAGTGAACGGATGATCTCCGCATGTGTGGTTCCCACAATGAAGCATGGAGGAGGTGTTGTGATGGTGTGGGGGTGCTTTGCTGGTGACACTGTCAGAATTTAAGGCACACAACCAGCATGGCTACCACAGAATTCTGCAGCGATACGCCATCCCATCTGGTTTGCGCTTAGTGGGAATATAATTTGTTTTCAAACAGGACAAGGACCCAACACACCCTAACCCTAAGGGCTATTTGACCAAGAAGGAGTGTGATGGAGGGCTGCATCAGATGACCTGGACTCCACAATCACCCGACCTCAACCCAATTGAGATGGTTTTGGATGAGTTGGCCTGCAGAATGAAGGAAAAGCAGCCAACAAGTGCTCAGCATGTGGGAACTCCATCAATACTGTTGGAAAAGCATTCCAGGTGAAGCTGGTTGAGAGAATGCATAGCTGTCATCAACGCAGAGGGTGGCTTCTTTGAAGAATCTTAAAATATATTTTGATATGTTTAACACTTTTTTGGTTACTACATGATTCCATGTGTTACTTCATAGTTTTGATGTCTTCACTATTATTCTACAATGTAAAAAGTAGTAAAAATAAAGAAAAACCCATGAGTAGGTGTGCCCAAACTTTTGACTGGTACTGTATATGGAGACCCGTGGTGAGTGACACATCCTACAGTATCTGCATTTTAAGAGGGTTGGCGTTCCAGCACCCAACCCTGGCTCAATTGTGTATGTGAGACAGCCTCTGACATTTCTCCAAATCAATCTGCCACAGTTTTATCAGCACTTGGCCGATCCCAGACAAGGTGCACACAACATTCCAACATGATTGGGTGAATGAATACAGGAGGCAGGGGACTGGAAAGCATGTGGCAAACCTGGCTGCCGGAAGCAAATCGAATGCCATGTTGAATTTGTTACCCCCTCCTTGTTATAGCTCACTGTCTGGAAGCGAGTCAGGGGGAGAGGGAGGTGCTGAGTCAACTGGGACACAGTTGTCATAGAGTCAAATAAAGCAATGAGAACTTAACTGTTCTCCACCTAGTTTTCAAAGAAGAGCTGAAATATCCTTAAATAGACTACTGTATACCAAAGTATACACTCAAATTTGTCAGTGTTATATTCAAGGTTATATTTGGTTTAGAACCGTCCTGCTCGCTGTTATCCTGACTAAATAAACACGTTTGTTTTTCCTGTTCCTTATCAAATATGTCATACCAGTGGGATGTGTATTTGCATATGTGATGTAGCATGAAATTCACACTGCACAAAAGTATTACAGCATGCTCTCAGTGACAGCTTAAACTTGGTCCTCGCTAGAGACATATGTACCCTCTTTTTACTATCATGCCAACACAAATCTAACTATGCTGGTCCGGAAATGTTTATTTCAGCACATTCCAGAAACTTTGGTGGACGTGTAACCAGGCCATCTCAGAACAACTTGGTTGAATTCAGGTAAGTCGTGTGAAAAGGCCTTTTGTGAAGTCATTCAACCCTGAATTGGTCCATATTCCTAAAAAAAAACATGTACAACCACAATCCATCACCACAACACTATGAAGAAATGAAATGGACCAAATTAAGGCAGGTGAGAAAGATAAATACCACACAAGTGTGTGGATTTGTCAAATAGAGAATAAAGATGTGAATGAGACTTCAATTGGCATTATTCCACCAATACAGAAAAAGCTCTCCAAAAATGATGCCCACGTTTATTGCTTTGAAAAATAGTAAAATGGGCATGATTGAAATGTCTGGTATACTCGGTAAAAATGCTTCATATCAACAGCAAGCACCAAATAAGTAATGCCGACAAGTAAAATGGAGATATTCAAGTAATTTCACAGTTGGCTACCCCACTGTCTCTCTCTACTGTTTCCATTTAAAAATGTTTAAGTCAAATTCAAAACATGCTGGCTGGGTGGAAGCGAGTGTGAGCAAAGTTTTTAAACCGGGACACAATCATCTCTCTCATTCTATCTATTCATATTTTAGAAAGCAATGCCAACATCTGAGATGGGTGAAGCATTCATGCTGATTTATTGTATGATGTTATTTAACATTGGTCATTGCTAATATTTCAATTCGGAAAGCACAATATAGCCATGCATGGGCTAACACTCGGCAATATAGAGTTGATTCAAAAACAACTTATGTCAATACTATTTTCCAATTCCCTTAGGGATGAGAACCAATGATGTGGTACCAAAACCTAAATACCGTATGACATTTTCAAACGACCCATAAACGAACAATAGGACAATAAAATAATATTTGCTTCTATGTCGGGCTTAAAGCTTATCCTAATTTTACCCCATCATGTTTACATCTAAATGTATCTTTGTGCACCACACCTGGTCAGTGTTGCTCCATCCACATGCCCTTGTTCACTTCTCTTCGTGGATGTGATAGTACTACATTTGTGAGACAAATGGCTGCTGAAACTCAACATGGAGTTTTTCCTATACCTACCAAAGTGCAGCTATTCCTGGAATCTGATCATCCCAGTATGTGTATTGAAGCCAGATCTGTAACTACAGTTCATCAGTAAGCCCAGGGAGATGACCTGGCCTCTGTGAGCACCAACTCCTGCAATAATATTAAAAAGTACAATTTTATTTGGATGTGAAATTGTTTGAATATCAGCAGGAGGTTAAAATACACATGAAGATTTTTCTAAACAAAAGGTCAAGGCAAAATTACATGAATCCATCATGTATAAAGCAGTAATTCAGTGCAATGAAAATATAAAAATGATACAGTGTGAAGGCAATAGCACACAATCATTTGGAAAACAAGGCACACTCAAATGTATTGAGAACTTGGAGCATAGAACGGAGTGCAATGTTTGATTCAATGGAAATGGTGCTGTTCTGAACGACCGATACAATATGGATTTCAATAAACAACAAATAAAGATTAAAGATGCAGTCTGGGATCTTAAGCACTTACAATTTTGCAACATATTGTACGAAATGAATGACGCAGTACACAATTGTGCAGTTTTCGGGCACTGATCAGTCCACAAACAATCTGCGGTGGTGAGTACAAAGTTAAACACAAAAAATCTCCAATAAATAATGGTTACTTTTCTACTCTAATCACCTTTAAAATGTGGGTCATGTCTAGTGGAATGTGCTTGAAATCGTAAACAAACACTGGCAAACATTTTTGGCCGCCAAATGAGGAGAAAACAATAATGGATTGAAATATATTTGAGCATCGGTCTGCCACATCCTGCAGGTTACTAAATCAATTTTGAGTGTTATGCACATTCATTCTGACCATGTGTTCATGGAATTGATCAATTTCATAATTGTATTGGTGGTGGCATTTGCGAACAGAAGAAAGAATTTGTTAGTTGCTATTGCCAGTACAATCAAGGGGCCTTAGCCTATATATTATGTTCAGGGGTAAGTTGGCTCTGGCAGCCAAAACAGCCTTATACTCCATCTAAACATGAATCGATTCTCAATTGTGATACGGTTCTAGGAACATACTTACATATCACATCAAAAATAGTTGTTCAAATGCTAAATATACACTCTGTATTACAACAGCTGCAGCTAACAGTATTATTTAGTTGTGAAATGTTTCTGGCGTTGGTGTAACATGGAAATATGGCCGTGGGATTCGTGTTAAACAAGTTGTTTAGTAATTGTACCTTTTGGTTTTGGAAAATTATTTCTCGATGAGTTGAAAGTAAAGTTCCAAATGTTTCCAAAACTGTATTGCAAGCGAGGATCATTAAATTGGCACACATCGTCATTGCTTCCCATGAAAACACAAGAGGACCCCTTTTGGTGAAGGAGAACTAGGTCTACATCTCAATAGTAGGGCACTAGGCCTACATCTCAATAGTAGGGCACTAGGCCTACATCTCAATAGTAGGGCACTAGGCCTACATCTCAATAGTAGGGCACTAGGCCTACATCTCAATAGTAGGGCACTAGGTCTACATCTCAATAGTAGGGCACTAGGCCTACATCTCAATAGTAGGGCACTAGGCCTACATCTCAATAGTAGGGCACTAGGCCTAAATCTCAAAAGTAGGGCACTAGGCCTAAATCGCAATAGTAGGGCACTAAGCCTAGGCTATGAAGTGACTTAATCTCTTCCCCTCCATCTTCAGGGCAGATGAAAACATGTTCAATCCCTACCTGGAATTCCTTACACCTGTCCAATGTCTTTCCCGTCAGTGCAAATGAAGGAATTCAAGGAGAAAAGGAGAGCCACTTCATACTATACACACAAGGTTTACCTACACCACTGTTTCATTTTTTTTCATTATGTGAAATAGATGTTTTAAGTTTCTACTATTTCATGTTTTTTTTAAATACAATATGTTTATTATTTTACAATAAAAAATTAAATAAAAAAGACAGCAATACTAACAATGACATTCATTGTACTGTTGAATGGGATGGCCAATTTAGAGGACAAAACAAGACTTAACTCACACATACACAAAATCAAACAAAATCCTATTAGGTGGTACATGTATAGGAATACAGCATATAGTCATTACAAGCAGTGTAGTTAAGCCAAAAATAAATATTGAGTGGAGTACAGCACAGAGTAGCAGCAGATCGTCAACCCAGTTATGAAGCGGGACTAGACCATTTATCCAGTATCGGCTGCCATATTTTGTAAAACATTGGACTTCTATTGGAGGTATTGTATCGAATCTTTTCCATATGTATTACATTCCCTAAATCCCGTAACCACATTTCAAAGGTAGGTACAGTCTCCAATTTCCACAATTGCAATATGAGCCTTTTGGCTAATAGCGTACAAAGAGAGACAGCTTTCCCTTCGTGGTTATTCCCATCAACTGTACCAAACAGAGCGGTCAATGGGTCTGGGGCTAGAACTCTATCAAAGGCTCTAGATAAATAATCAAAAATGAGAGACCAGTAAACATGTAACTTAGGACATGTCCAGAATAAGTGGGTCAACGTCCCCACATCCTGCTTGCACCTCTCACACAGTGGTGAGGTGTCCGGGAATATTTTATGCAGTTTTACTTTTGAGTAATGTAACCTGTGTATCACCTTAAACTGTACAAGGTTGTGTCTGGCATTCACTGAACTGTGGTTTATATTCCTGAGAGCTTCTACCCAGGCCTCATCTGAGATTTCTGACCCAAGTTCTTGTTCCCAAGCCCTTTTAATGGTGTCTGTGGATACCTCTATGTGGGCCTGTAGCACATCATACAGTCTAGAGACCGACCCTTTTGAATGGGGTTTGACAAGGATCAAGCTATCTAATGTAGGACATGTGTCCTTACGAAATTCCTGATTTGGAGGTATCTGAAAAAATGTGTTGTTGGCATATTGAACTTTCCCTGTAATTGTTGAAATGAAGCTAACTGACCATCTATGTATAGATTACCAATTGTTGTGAGCCCCTTCTCCCTCCACTGTGAAAACACCACATCATCCAATGCGGGGTGGAAAGCATGGTTCAGGCAAATCGGGCTGTCAATGTATACAGTGGGTATGTTAAGAAAATACCTAATCTGTTTCCAGATCCTAAACGTATGACAAATGACTGGGTTAGAGTCATAAGTGGATTTTTTCACATATGATGGGCTATTAAGTGCAGGGAGTGAGGAACGTTGACAGGAGGCCTGCTCGATCAAAAGCCATGCAGGCATATCCTTCTGTCTCATCGCAGGTAAGCTTTCCCTCCAGAAAGACACAATGTTCAGATTAGCAGCCCAATAATACAGTTTAAAGTGAGGAAGGCCAAAGCCCCCCTCTATTTTGTACTTGCATAAATGCTTCTTTGAAATTCTGGCTGCCTTGTTATCCAATAAAAATGGAGTTACTATTGAATCCAGTTTCTTAAAATAGCTTTGTGGTATGAAATTGGGTAGACATTGGAAGAGGTAAAGAAACCTGGGTAGGACAACCCTTTTAATAGCGTTTATACGGCCAACCAAGGAGATAGGCAGAGTTTTCCAAAAATCAATATTTTGTTTAAGCTGATATATTTTCATGTCCCAATTCGCTTTCAATAGCTGATCAAGGTCTCTTGTCACTACAATGCCAAGGCTTGTGAACCTGTCCATCACTGTTCTAAACGGGGTAGATTGCAGAAATTGCATATCCACAGTCCGTGATATTGGCATCAACTCACTTTTTTTGCCAGTTTATCTTGTAGCCAGAGAAGGAGCCAAATGTGTTTATCAAGTTAAGTAAGGGTGGAATAGAGGTTTTAGGCTTGGACAAAAACAAAAGAACATCGTCTGCATATAGGGAAATTTTGTGGTGTGTCCTTTATTTTAACAGAAGCTATATCGGCACATGCCCGAATGCGAGTAGCAAGGGGTTCCATGGCTATAGCGAAGAGAGCAGGCGAAATAGGGCACCCCTGTCGGCACCCCTTGAACAAGCGGAATGACTGCGACATTTCTTGATTGGTTACCACGGACGCCATTGGGTGTGCATAAATAATTCTTATCCAATTAATAAATTCCTTTCCGAACCCGAAGTGCTCCAGAACCGACATCATATATTTCCACTCAATCCGGTCAAACGCCTTCTCTGCATCAAGAGCTATTACCACTGCCTCAACCTTATGATCGTGATACATTACGTTGAAAAGACGTCTCAAATTGTAGTGTATATGTCGCCCCGGGATAAAACCTGTCTGGTCAGGGTGTATGATGTCAGAAATATATGTTTTCAATCGGTTTGCCAATATCTTTGTCAACACCTTGTTTTCTATGGGGAGTAACGACACGGGGCGATAAGACGACATCTCCATGGAATCCCCATCTTTTTTCAAGATCAGTGCTATTGTAGCCTCATACAGTGTTTGCGGGAGTTTGTCATTGTCTTTGGATTGTTTAAACATTCGCAACATAAGTGGAGCTAGACTGGCGCAGTACTTCTTATAGAATTCTATTACATATCCATCGGGCCCAGGGGCCTTGCTGTTTGGAAATTGTGCTATCGCTGTGTTAATTTCCTCCAAAGTTATCCCTGCATCAAGTGCAGAAGCTGCCCCCCTGTCTAGTTTAGGAAGTTCACATTCAGCAAGAAAGCGTTCCATAGTTTGTGGATCAGTAGCATCACATTTTGATTGGTATAGCTCTGAGTAAAACTGCGCAAAGCATTTATTAATATCCTGCGGATCTGTTACTATTTTACCCTTCTTGTCTTTTATTTTGTGAATAGCTCTAGATGCCTGTACCTGCCTTAGCTGTCTTGCTAATAATTTATGTGGCTTGTCACCCAGTTCAAAATAACTTTGTTGCGTTCTAGCAAGTAAAGAGCCCACCCGTTTCGAAAGGATGGTATTGTATTCATATTTGAACTTTGTGATCTTCTCAAGGACTGTATACGAGGAATTCATCCTAAAAACGTTCTCCTGTTCCCCTAACTCTCTTTCAATTTCTCTTAGCCTAGTATTGGCACGTTTCTTCCTCTCTGATGTATAAGAAATAATGTAACCTCTAATCACAGCCTTTAGAGATTCCCAAAGGGTGGAGTCGTCAACATCCCCCGTGTCGTTAGTTCCGAGGAAAAAGGCAATCTGCTCCTTCAAATACTGACAAAAAGCCTCATCTTTCAGCAGGTGTGCGTCTAAGCGCCACGGTCGCCGACCTGTCGACATATTGTCGAGTTTCAGCACCATGGACACAGGAGAGTGGTCCGTAATTAGAATAGGGTGATAGGTAACCGACTCAGCTGCTGAGATTAGTTTGGAGTCCAACAAAAAATAGTCAATTCTGGAATATGATTTATGAACTGAACTGTTGGGTGCATCAGTCTCCAAATATCGACAATGTTAAGGTTTGTCATCAATGTATTTAGACAGACACTGGAATTTGATTGTTGAAGTGACCTTGATAGCTGTTTAGCTAAAAGAGGATCTAACGTACAGTTAAAGTCCCCTCCAACAATAACACTTGTATCCGAGATATTTGGTATGTCCTTAAATACCCTTTGAAAAAATAATGGATCATCGAAGTTGGGTCCATATAAATTGACCAAGGTTACTGGTTTCGAATTCAGTGTACCAGCCACAATAATATACCGACCATTAGGATCTGAAATCGAGGGTGAGTAAACAAACGGAATGTTTTTCCTTATCAGGATTGCTACCCCTCTCGCTTTTGCATCAAAGTTAGACTGGTATATCTGACCGATCCAGCCGACTCGTAGCTTGGCCTGAGCGGAGCGTTTAATATGAGTTTCTTGAAGAAACACTATGTCAGCACCCAGTGATTTAAGATGAGAGAAAACCTTAGCTCGTTTCAGCCGTTACAGTTCCAGCTGACTATCTTTATTCCACCTGGTCTACTCTGTGCTCTGTCACTATGTGGCATTTCTTATTTTAGAGCAAATTGTTGCTGTCATACAAAACTCAGAAGAAAGACGTCCCACCATGCGGGAGCTTGTCATGCCACCTGTACTACTAATAAACGTGAACATAAAACACATACCCCATCCCGTCCCTTTACTGAGTGACTTCCCCAAACGAAGCACTCCTTGGCTAACACACAAACGTTAGGGTGTCTAGACATACAGCTTGAGCTAACTCGTCGTCTATAGATGCTCCGCATATACGCTAATATTAAATAACACTTAACTCTCACGTTAGGGGGTGAGTGGCGCTAAAACATGTTGTGCCAAACAATGCTATATTAGCCACAACATCTCACCAATCATAAGTCCCAAATTCTGATCTTCTAATCGAAAAGACATATTCCGGAAATCCAAACACATTCCTGGCCTGTATTTGGTCATTTAGCCGGCTGACACAGCCGTTCTGTATCCTCAGCCAGGGAGCTTGCTTGTCAAGAACAGATCGGCCTCTTTTGGGTTGTCAAACGTACGTGTTGATCCCTCAACTGTCACCTTAAACCGGGCTGGGAAGAGGAATCCATATCGGATGTTGGCCGCCCTGCATTTGTTGCGTACCTCATCATACTCTTTCCGTTGGTTCCTCACCTCCAAGGTAAGATCTGGGTAGAAAGACACCCTGGCTCCGTTGAAGTTAAGGGGGAACTTTTGACTAGCCAGCTTGAGGATGAGATCCCTGGTCTGGGGATAGTGCAGCCGTACAATGAATGGCCTTGGTGGCCCGCCCTTGGCTGGCTTCTTTCCCTGAGATCTGTGTGCGCGGTCGATCAGGATGGCCGTTTTGAAGTGTTCACTCCCCAGCAGGGCCGGTATCATCTCCGAGACAAATTCAGTGGGTTTCCCTTTCTCAGTGTCCTCCTGGATGCCACATATTCGGATGTTCTGGCGTCTTGAATGCGACTCAAGCATTTCCAGTCGGGCTTTCAGGGTTTTGTTGTAATTTTTTAACGTTGCGCACTGTTTCTCTATGTCCTGTAGCCTGGCCTCGTGATCGATTGTCGTCTGCTCAACTTCATGCACCCTTCTCTGAGTTGCCTTCACAGTTTCGGCCAAAGTCCCAATACTCTTTGAGATATCAGCCAACCTTGTGTCCACCTTCTTGCTTAGTGAGTTTATGGCAGCCAGTATGTCACTTTGCGTAGGCTCTGTGGGGATCTCTTGGAAGCTAGCCTCTTCAGCTAACTCCTCGTGGGTTGGCGACGTTGAAATTGGTTCGTTGTCTATCTCATTCAAACTATCTTGTTTAGCGCTCCCTTTTCTGGTGCCTTTTCCCTTTGTCATATTTGTTTGAAGATATAGGTCGTGAGAGGTTAAGATAAATACTAATTTGTTTCAAAATGGAGCGGAGCTCTAGCAAAGCACGTCTACTCCATAGCATGCTCTCTAGCGCCCCTCTACTATTTCATGTTGACCAGCATTTCCACCAAACTCTTAGGGCACATAGAGATGAAAATGTTGTTGTACATTTCTGTCCTAATGTTGTACATTTCTGCCCAATTTATGAAATCTTGATAATTTCTTTCCAAAACTGTAGGTGCGCTGTCAGACCTGAAGGTCCCGTGGATTACTGGATGACGTGCTCTGGAACACAGCAATGGATATTGGCATCACAACTTGCAGGATACTCTATCAGGACTTGAGAAGATAACCATCTGCAATTATTGGTGTATAAGCCCATGGCACAGAACATTGAATCCCACACCATGGACAAGAATAGTTCATTACTGCACTTTGAAAGTCTTCACAGGGGAATGTTTTCAACCTTTCAGAATGATGCCACAAGCCTGAATCACCAAGGTAGGCCCAATGTTTTTTCTATGTGCTTGCGAAAGTGCCCCCAAAGCACATTCTGTGCAGGCTCTCCACTATCTAATGTTCTGTATGGATGTGTCATGCCCACCTGTCTGGTAATAAGGTACAAATGGCTCTGTCGGGACAGCTAATTACAACCCGGGAGAAGGAAGGAGGGATGGGTAGAATTGCTCCCGGGGCTGTCTTTATTAGTATTCATACTCACATCCCAGTGGTACTGTAGTCCTGACCAAGCCAGACAGGGGTACACACTGGACCTACAGCCACTGTGAATACTGAGCAGCTGGTTCATCCTGGTTGATATACTGTATGTTGGTACACCTGGCATACTAAATTAGTTGACATGGGTGCACAATATGTGCTCCCTGGACATTCCACAGACAATTATTCCCTTCAGTTTAGGTTTGCTACAAAGTTTAAATAAAATGTCATTTCATATATTTTTTGTTTTATCTCACATCATAACTACAGCTAGATTGTAACAGCCATTTCGGCAATTTTTTCATACAAATGTGAGCATGTGGTGTTTGTGATGTTTGTGGTCCACTTCTACGTGAAAATGAGATGGCCTTGCAGGTCAAGCCTTACATGCAGTCAGGTTTTTCCTTTTAAAGTCATATTAGTGGTTACGGTGTGCATTTTTGAACACACAACTGGTAAAGTGCAGGATTTGTCCTTGAGTCGGATAATTAAAGCTTGATAAGAGTGAAGTTACCAGAGTGAAGCTAATAAGCTGGCAAGCTCCAATTATTCAATATCGACTCAGACTGCTTTAAAATGCTTTAGGTTGCTATATTCTGGATGCCTTTCAAAAAAATGTTTGCTTATTCTTATAAGCAGGTGTTCCTGAAGGATTCATTCCCAAGAGAGACTGGCTCTGTCAGACTGTCTTCTGTTGTACTGTATAATAATATCTCTGCAATGTAGGCCTAACGGCAGTGAACTGAGTGTGTCCATCCACTGTCTTTTCCACTCATAACAAGTCCAAGCAGTGGCATCTATTCTTTTATTAGTTGATACTTGGAGGGTTTCAACTAATACGGTTTTAGATGCTTGAAAACCTATTCCAGGTTCTGTGAGTTACTGTAGGGCTGGACGATATGGCCAAAATATAATATCACAGTATTTTTCAAATAGCATCAAAAATAACAGTATTTTATGTTTCTCAATGATAAAAGTTCATAATATGCTTTATGGTTAGTGCATGACCAGGAGGGCAACAAATGAATTGTAAGTGTATTTAATGGTCTTTCTCCATTCTGATATTTGTATACTGTTCAACCCAACATAATAGGACAAAACTGACAGAAGTAGTTGTAAAACGTTTCATAGGAATCAAGTTCCTCATGTATTCACCCCCCTTGGAGTTTCAGATGTTGTTGTTACAAAGTGGGATTAAAGTGGATTTAATTGATCTGTCATTGGTCTACACAAAATACTTCATAATGTCAAAGTGAAAAGAAAATTCCACAAATGTTTAGAAATTAATACTAATTTTATAACTACAATATAGTCGTTGCATAAGTATTCACCCCCTTTGTTTAGGCAAGCCTAAATTAGTTGACAAGTAAAATTTGGCTTAACAAATCACATAAGTTACATGGAGTCACTGAGTGAAAAAACAAAAATATAAACAACAATTTCAAAGATTTTAATAAGTCATAGTTCATAAGGAAATCAGACAAAGAAATGCATTAGGGCATAATCTATGGATTTCACATGACTATGAATAAAGTATCTATTGACCTCAGGTACCTTAAAAAAAGGTATCTGTATTTGGTGTGATCAACATTTGCCTCATGCAGCACGACACATCAACTTCAGATCAGGCTGTTAAATGTTGTCCCACTCCTCTTCAATGGCTGTGCGAAGTTGCTGGATATTGGTGGGAACTGAAACACGCTGTCGTACACATTTATCCAGAGAATCCCAAATATGCTCAATGGGTGACATGTCTGGTGAGTGTGGAGGCCATGGAAGAACTGGGACATCCAGGAATTGTGTACATATCCTTGCGACATGGGGCTGTGCATTATCATGCTGACAGATGAGGTGATGGATGAATGGCATGACAAATGGGCCTCAGGATCTTGTCATGGTATTGAAATTGTCATCAATAAAATGCAATTGTGTTCATTGTCCGTAGCTTATACCTGCCCTTACCATAACCCCACTGCCACAACGTTGACATCAGCTCATTGCTCACCCACACGACACAATACACATTGTCTGCCATCTGCCAGTACAGTTGAAACTGGGATTCATCCATGAAGAGCACACTTATCCAGCGTGCCAGTGGCCATGGAAGGTGAGCATTTGCCCACTGAAGTTGGTTATGACGCCGAACTGCAGTCAGGTCAGACCCTGGTAAGGACAACGAGCACACAGATGAGCTTCCCTGAGATGGTTTCTGACAGTTTGTGCAGAAATTCCTTGGTTTCCAAACCCACAGCTTCGTCAGCTGTCCGGGTGGCTGGTCTCAGACAATCCAGCATGTGAAGAAGCTGGATGTGGAGGTCCTGGGCTGGCGTGGTTACACGTGGTCTGCGGTTGTAAGGCAGGTTGGAAGTAATGCCAAATTATCTAAAACACCGCTGGAGGCGGCTTATGGTAGGGACAATTAACATTAAATTATCTGGAAACTGCTTTGGTGGATATTCCTCCAGTCAACATGCCAATTCCACACTCCATCAAAACTTGAGACATCTGTGGCGTTGTGTTGTGTGACAAAATTGCACATTTTAGAATGGCTTTTATTGTCCTCAGCACAAGGTGCACCTTTGTAATGGTCATGCTGTTTAATCATCTTCTTGATATGCTACACCTGTCAAGTGGATGGATTATCTTGGCAAAGGAGAAACGCTCATTAACAGGGAGCAATTCTCTCAAAACAGAGAAATAAGCTTTTTGTGCGTATGGCATCTGGGATCTTTTATTTCTTTACATGTTGTGTTTATATTTTTGTTCAGTATAAAAATGATTCACATGATTTTTTAATAACTACCCATTCCTCTGTCCCCCTTACATACAACACATGTAAGATCTCTCAGTCAAATATAGAATTTCAAACAGACTCAACGACAAAGACCAGGTAGCTTTTTATAGCCTCATAAAGAAATGTATTGATTGGTAGATGGGTAATAACAGAGGAATGGACTCGAGTCACATGACTTTTGAAGACTTCAGACTCGACTTCTTAAAAAACTTGAATTGAGACTGATGACTACTAAATTATCTAGCCAGGTTTTGTCACTCATTTTGTGGCACAGTCTCTGTGGATTACTCTCCATGCAGCCAGAGACAGTATCACACTCTACCCTCTCATTGGACCAGCAAACTGTCAATCAACACAGGTCGGGTGAGCTAGCTCAGTGAGAAGGTTTTCGGGGGGTTGCAAGTGTGAAACTGAATGGGGAAAACCTTTTTCAGGTGTGTTTGCTGAGAGCAAAGCACAAGTTTAGAAATCATTCATACTGGACTTACTCGTATGCTATATTTATTCTTATGCTGCCACCTGTAGGGCCAGAACCGTAAAAACTATGGACACCAAAACAAGTTTAAATTGTGCAGGCTGACCGTCCACAGTGTGCTTGGATTTTTTTTTGCATTACTAATATTTACACAAATCATAATGCATTTCAATGGTCATAGACTCAAATGGGGAAAATTCTGGTCGTAACTAGCCCAAAATAAATTCAATTTTACTGTTTAAGCTAGGAACACCATCCAAACTTTAAAATGTGCAGACCGGTGTGGAATAGGTTTCTTGTATACAACTTATAATGTTCAAATTAAAACATTCTGAGAGCTTAAATGTCATGTTCATCATAATGAGTGGACCAAGATGCAGCGTGGTATGTTTCCATCCTTTTATTTAGATGAGAAACTTAAAGCACAAAAACAATAAAGCGAATAAACGAAACGTGAAGCTACATGCAGTGCAGAAAGCAACTCCACACAAACATAGTCAAGATCTCACAAATCACAATGGGGAAATGGCTACCTAAATATGATCCCCAATCAGAGACAACGATAAACAGCTGTCTCTGATTGGGAACCATACCAGGCCAACATAAATCACTCATCACCTAGATAACCCACCCTAGTCACTATCACACCCCAACCAGAGAATAAACAGCTCTCTATGGTCAGGGCGTGACATTAAAACACATTATTTGGCTTATGATTATATAGTACTCAATCTAACCTGCTATAGTAGCCGACTATAATCCATTAACTCCAAAATATGTAAATCCTTATTTGAATATGTTGGTAACCTGTTATATAAAAGTGATAATATCCTCGAAGCCGGTGTTGAGGATATTGGCACGGTTTGTCCGTGCCAAAATTGTCTTTGTCTCGGGCCTAATATCCTCCAAACACCGGATTCGAGGGCGTTATCACTTAAATAGACAATACATTTGGGCCTATGGTTTCAAGCTTTGGTTGATTTCAAATGTCGTCTAAGTTAATAATTCATACTGTGTCTAAACCAAAAATCTAAGTTAAAGGGTAGGAATAAATCAAATCAAACTTTATTTAAAGTGCATTTGAAGTTTGATTTAATTTAGTCCTTTTCTTTAACTTAGATTTTTGGTTGAGACAGACATGAAGCCAACATATAAATGATTAATTTGTAGACAAACTGGAGTTAAAGCCAAACTAAGTTAGTGGCACAGATGGAACTGTCCAAGCAGAAGATACATCTCCTTCAAATGTTGATATTTGGTTTCGTTGACAACCAAACACAACTCAGTATCCCGTTTGCAATACAGTAAATACCCTTTTAACTTGTCGACAAGTTATCAAATTATATGTTGGATTCATGTCTCCAACTAAACCAAAAATAAAAGTTAAAGAATAGGACTAAGCCAGTGGCTAAGATTAAACTATCCAAGCGTTAGATAGGCCTACATATCATTTAAATGTTGATATTTGGTTGTGTTGTCAACCAAACAATTCAATATTACTTTTGTAAATAGCCTAGCGCTAAGGCTCTTACAAACACATGTAAGAGTATTTATTCAACCTTAAACTAAGTTGTTGTATAAAGACAACATATGACATTGTATTCCCATTTGAACTTTCTTGTGCTTTTGAATGGTTAAAAGTGTAGTGATAACACATTTAGATGACAACTAAACCAAAAATCTGACATTGTTTGGAATTTTGGTTGTGCTTTTAGATGGATGAAAGCATAGTGATAACACATTGGGAATTCAACATACTCCTGGCGTTTTGTATTAAACCACCAAGACACAACAAAGATACAGTTGTCCAACTGAACTGCAGTACAAAAAGGATATTGCTCAGGGTTGTCACTATGAGGCCATTGGTGATTTTAAAACAGCTGCGGAGTTAAATGGAAATGGCTGTGATGGGAGAAAACTGAGGATTGTAACGAACCCAATAACTAGCCTATGGACATTGTTGCACTCGCTTTGTCTAGAGGTTCTAGGCCTAGTTACATGGTCTGTAATCTGAATGAATGTGTGCATTTGTGAGAAATCAGTGTTTGAGGACTGTGTTGGATGCACATTTGCCTAGGGAGACAGTAATCTTACCTTGGTCCAGGGCCAACTCTGTCTCTCTTGATCTCTTGGTCATCCAGTCCAAGCGGATTATTATTTGTTCAGATGATGACAAAAATAAATGCATACAAGAAGGAAACTACAAACAGGTATGCCCAAAGTAAAGATTTTAAACCAAACGAAAGGCCTAATGGCCATCAAGCCAACCAGCAGCTTGCAAGTTGGGACACTGACTGACGATCACCTCAATTGGCAGCAGCTGATGTGATATATCAACCAGTCTCCCCGCCTGGGGGAATGAAATGTGGAAGTGTATCCTGGATAGTGTGTTTGTCTATGTCCTAACACTAACCTTTAATCCCACTTTGTAACACAATACAATGTGAAGAAATCTAAGGGGGTGAATATTTAAGATGCCCACTGCATTTGTTCAATTCCAACATTTATCTCTATTCCTTAATTTCCAGCTTTTTCATAAATGTCTACATTTCCTTAACTAATTTGTTATTGTTCATACACTACGTCACGTTTCTTTTGTCTTAGTATGCATCTATTTTGTCCCAAAAATCAATTTACCTCAGTGGCCATGTATTTTGGAGTTCTAATGCGGTTATAACTTTCAACACTGATTGATTAATGACTAACTCGCACTCCCAAAGTTATTGACTTGTTGTGGTAGCAAGTTAGCTAGCAGTTGACTATAAAAACAGATGGTTGCCGTAATCTTTGAGTCATTACTCATTTATAAAATGTAACAAATCAAACATTAAAATACCATTAAATAAGGTACAGTACAAATCCACACGATGCGTGGAACAATACCCATATATAGTCAAATATGATATACCACCCAGCCCTACTGTGAGCTGTATCCTATTTCCACTTACAGTTCCTTCAGAAAGTCTTCATACCCCTTGACTTATTCAACATTTTGTTGTGTTACAGCCTGAATTCAAAATGGATTAAAAAAAATGTATCACCCATCTACTCAGAATACATATTGACAAAGTGTAAACATGTTTTTAGAAATGTTTTTTGAAAATGAAATACAGAAATAACTCCTTGAGAAATAACCCCTTGAGCTCAGGTGCATCCAATTTCCTTTGATCATCATTGAGATGTCACTACAACTTGATGGGAGTCTACCTGTGGCCAATTCAACTGCATTTCAGAGTAGACACTACACCATGAAGTCCAATGAACTGTCCGTAGATCACTGAGATAGAATTGTAATGAGACATATATCTGGGGAAGGGGATAAAACTACTTCTAAAGTGTTGAACGTGACCTCCAGCCTTGAACGTGACCTCCAGCCTGGAGCTCCTCTCCCCTGTAGCTGGTTGTATAACCTCTCTCTCCCTGAGCAAGAGGCTATGGAGGGGTACATCCAGGATTCCCTGGCTGCAGGACATGTTAGGCCTTCTTCCTCTCCGGTAGGGGCTGTTTTTTTTTGTCAAGAAAAGGATGGGTTACTGAGGTCGTGCATAGACTTCCGTGGGCTGAATAGTATCACTGTTAGGAACAAGTACCCCTTGCCACTCATCAGTTCTGCTTTTGCCCCCCTCCATGGTGCCACGGTATTCAATAAACTCAACCTCTGGAATGCTTACCACCTTGTCTGCATCAGAGAGGGGGACAAGTGGAAAACGGCGTTCAACACACCACTTGGACACTGAGTATTTGGTCATGCCGTTTGGTCTCACTAACGCTTCTGCTGTTTTCCAGAGCCTGGTTGATGACGTTCTGAAGGATGTGATTAGATGCTTAGTTTTTGTCTATGTGGATGACATTCTATTTTTTTCTAAGGACCCTGAGGCTCACCAGCAACAAGTTCGCCAATGGTTGTTGGAGAATAAGCTTTTTGTTAAGGCTGAGAAATGTGAGTTTCATGCTTCCTCTGTGTCCTTCCTGGGTTGCATCATTGCAAAAGGACAGTTATGGATGCACACTGCCAATGTCAGAGCAGTCACAGTGTGGCCTGTGCACTCGAATCTGAAGCAGCTAGAGCATTCCCTGGGGTTTGCCAATTTTTACAGACGTTTCATCCATGACCACAGCCATTTGGCAGCCCCTCTCACCTCCACCTCTACTCCGTTCCATTGGTCCCCTGAGGAACTGAACTGAACTCAAGCGCCGCATCACTTCTGCTCTGATCCTCACCTAGCCATATCCAGAACTCCAGTTCGTCGTCACGGTGAACGCCTCCGACACCGGGGTAGGTGCTGTTCTGTCTCAATGTTCCCCCTCTGATCAGAAGCTCCACCCATGTGTTTTCTTGTCACGCAAGCTCTCACCTGCAGAAAGAAATTTCCACATGGGTAACCGGGAACTTCTGGCTGTGAAGCTGGCTCTTGAGGAGTGGTGTCACTGGTTAGAGGGTCAGGTTATTCCCTTCATTGTGTGGACGGAACACAAAAACCTGTCCGACATCCAGACCGCCAAACGTCTGAACCCCCGGCAGGCCAGGTGGGCATTGTTCTTTGGAAGATTCAACTTCACACTCACTTATCGCCCCAGATCTAAGAACATCGAGCCTGACATTGAGTGGCTGCTGCCAACATACGGACTCAACTCCAGCCACTTTAATAATGGGAATTGATGTAAAAAATGCATCACTAGCCACTTTAAACAATGCCACTTAATATAATGTTTACATACCCTACATTACTCATTTCATACGTATATACTGTACTCTATATCATCTACTGCATCTTGCCATCTTTATGTAATACATGTATCACTAGCCACTTTTATGTTTACATACCCTACATTACTCATCCCATATGTATATACTGTACTCGATACCATCTACTGCATCTTGCCTATGCCGTTCTGTACCATCACTCATTCATATATCTTTATGTACATATTCTTATCCCTTTACACTTGTGTGTATAAGCTAGTAGTTGTGGAATTGTAGGTTAGATTACTCGTTGGTTATTACTGCATTGTCGGAACTAGAAGCACAAGCATTTCGCTACACTCGCATTAACATCTGCTAACCATGTGTATGTGACCAAATAAAATTTGATTTAATTTGACACCCTCTCCCATCAGTTCACCACCGACAACCCAGGTTCCGAGCCAGAGATCATTATGCCATCCACCTGCATCGTTGCCGCTGTCTCCGGTGAGATCGAGTCCCGTATTCGCCAGGCTCAGCAGAACCAGCTTGACCCAGGTAAGTCATAGAAAGGCTCTGTTTGTTCCAGATTCAGTTTGCTCTGAAGTTCTTCAGTGAGCCCATTGTGAACCGGACTGTCGCCTTCCTGCATCAGCGCTTTTGGTGGCCCACCATGGAGAGAGACGTCCGGGAGTTTGTCTCAGTCTGCTCGGTCTTTGCCCGGAACAAAACCTCTTCCGGTCTGCTTCGCCCTCTTCCCATACCCAGTCGTCCCTGGTCACACACAGCTCTGGACTTCGTCAATGGCCTTCCCCCATCTAACGGTAACTCAGTCATCCTCACCATTATCGACAGATTTTCCAAAGCGACTCACATCATTCCATCCTCCAGGGAGACTGCGGACCTGCTGGTATCCCATGTGTTTCAACTGCATGGCATTCGCACTGACATCGTTTCCGACGGGACCCTAGTTTACATCCCAGGTTTGGAGATCCTCTGTTCAGCTCTTAGTATTAATGTTAGTCTTTCATCTGGATATCACCCCCAGACCAACGGCCAGACCGAACGGGCCAACCAGGAGCTGGAGACTGCCCTACGCTGTGTGACTTCAGCTAACCCTTCCTCCTGGTGTGCTCAGCTACCCTGGATGGAATATGCCCACAACACCCTCATCAACGCCTCGTCAGGTATGTCACCTTTTCAGTGTGCTCTGAGCTATCAACCCCCCTTGTTCCCTGCCCAAGAGGTTGCGGTAGCAGTGCCCTGAGTCCATGACCACATGCGCCATTGTCATCGCACCTGGAGGAGGGCCCGGGCTGCCCTTCACCATGCCTGCGCCAGGACCCAATCCCAGGACCCAATCTCTGTTCCTCAGCTCCAGTCTACACTCCAGGCCAAAGGGTATGGCACTCGTCGAAGGACTTGCCCTTGAATGTGGCTTCCAGGAAACTTTCCCCCCGATTCAATGCTTTTTTGTAATAGTAATGTTGCAGTGATTGGAGCAGTACTGTGTATAGATTTGACAGCATCAGAGATGGCAAATATTCCTGAGAATTCTTTGTTGTTTTCACAGTCTGGTAGTTATCGCTCCATTATGTTCCCTAATTAGCTTGTGTGTGTTTTTTACAACACAAAATAGATTTCCTTACAAATTGCTTACCTGAATTTCAGCATGATGCTACGATCCCAATAGAATACACATCTCTATAAATGTCAGTAAACCATTAAATGGCAATGGCATATGTAACTTGCATAAAATGCAGGCTACCCTATCAGGATGGTGCAGTTTCATCGCCTTGGTTTGGACTTACTCGAGCATGAAAGGATTTGTTGGGCTCTAGTAAATTAGCAGCATTTCTCTTGCCTTTTAAGGGCCATTTCCTCCATCCATGCACATAGATATGATTCTCTGAGATGTAAGTTGCTGTTACCTTTTTATAGGAACTCCAACTTAAAATGGTGATATGCAAATTTGGACATATATTGAATACATTGTGTAACTGAAATACTGTATATAATTTTTCAGGTGTAATTTACCTTGACTTCAGCAAACATTGGTTTGCATTTTACTTTGTTCTTTTCTTACATTGGCCTCAAAACAGTATTGGTTCCTGTTTGATTTTGTTGCTTGTTGCTTCCTGTTTGATTTTGTAGCTTACATAGCTTGTGTACAATTGATATGCAAATTATGCACTGTGGTGAAATGTGACATTCTGCTCTAACAATATGCAAATTAATTCACTACATTGATAAATGGTTGAGAAGTAAATTTGCAACAACTTGTGAAGGACATACTTCCGTACTTATTTCAAACCCGAATATGGCAGGGTTTGAGACACATTGCCTCTGGCAAAGGCTTAGTAGGCAGGCTTTATTCCTGAAACAAGGACTTGATAATAGAAAAGCCCAGAGAAAGCATAATGAAGGGTTTAACAGTGTCTGTTGAAGATTGAGTGCATTGTCTTCTCTCCTCCAGCTTGGCACCGTAGTTTACCACAATTCATCCCAGAGAAGCAAAGGTCAGGATAAGTATTCAACACCAACAGTCAAAGGAATTCTAAAGTTGAGTATTGCAGCTTTGCATGTTTTCTGGTGGTGCCTGATAACCTAAATATATCAATACCGCAAGGGTATATTATGTCCACCAGTGGCCGCAAAGTAAAACTACAATTCTGCTCTCTTTTTCCTGCTTGGGCCTGTTTAGTATACTGTAGTCCTCGTTATTCTAAACAGCCTATCCTTAACTTCTGGGGTTTCACTGACATATTAGACTTACTCCACCATGGCTATGGACCACATTATGATTGTCAACGCATCATGCAATGAGGAATGTAATGATCATGAATGCAGAAGTGACTTGTTCATTTGTGTTAAACTTGTTTGAAGACAATCATATCCAGACAGGAAAAAGATTGAGATTCCCAGGCGAGCAGAGGGAGCATCATAATTAAGCATACGTGAAATAAAATAAAGAAGTAGGCGAAAGGAATAGAAATTAAGTTCAGGTCATGAAATGTTCATTATTATTTGTGGGGTGCTGTGGTTTTTGTAGCTATGGTTTTAAATGTGTAAATAATATACCTCTATTGACTTATTTGAAAGTGTAGGTATGTAAGGATAAGTCAAATGGAATTCATTTACACAGGTTGTGATTTGTTGGTCAGTAAATAGAAATGTGTTTACGGTCCTCCTGCACATGGCCTTTTCTATTCCGATCTTAAACAAAGAATGGCAAATGTGCAGACATACACACACTCACACACAAAGTATTCACCCCCTTGGATTTCTTCACATTTGGAACCGACTGTAACTGTGAGTCTTCTTGGGTAAGTCTCTAAGAGCTTTACACACCTGGATTGTGCAATATTTACCTTAAAAAATGTTTTTTTTTTATTCAAGCCCTGTTAATTAAGGTGGGGGTCATGGCTAGAAAGCAATTATCAAGTCTTGCCATAGATTTTCAAGCAAATTTATGTCAGAACTTTAACTTGGCCATTCAGGAACATTCACTCTCTTCTTTGTAATCAACACTGTAGATTTGGCCTTTTGTTGCAGGTTATTGTCCTGCTGAAAGGTGAATTCCTCTCTGTGTCTGGTGTAAAGCAGACCGAGGAAGGTTTTCTTCTCGGATGTTTCCTATGCTTACTGTAGCTCCATTCCGTTTATTTTTATCCTGGAAAAACTCCCCAGTATTTACTCAAACCATGATGCAGCCACCACCATGCTTGAAAATAAGGAAGCAGTTTACTCAGTGATGTGTTGTGTTGGATTGGCCCAAATATAGTGCTTTGCATTTAGGCCAAAAAGTGTATTCCTTTGTTGTGTTTTCTTGCAGTTTAACTTCAGTGCCTTGTTGCATACAGGATGCATGTTTTGGAATAATTTTATTCTGTATATTTTATTGTAATGTATGTCATTATTGTGGAGTAACTACAATGTTGTTGTTCCAACCTCAGTTTTCTCCCATCACAGCCATTTAATTCTGTAGCTGTTTTAAAATCACCATTGGCCTCATGGCAACATACTGTACCTGAGCAGTTTCCTTCCTGTCCTGCAGCTCAGTTCAGAAGGACAACTGTATCTTTGTTGTGTCTGGGTGGTTTAATACATCATCCACAGCATCATTTTTTTAACTTGACCATGCATAAAGAGATATTCAATGTCAGATTTCTTATTGTTACAAATCTACTACTCTGCCCTTTATGACTTTCGAAAAGCCCTGTGTTCTTTGTAGTTGAATCTTTGCTTGAGGGACAGAGTTAACGGTAGTCTTTCAAAAATAATGTAAATCCCTATTATTTCACCCAGTGAGCCCAAGTAGCCTTCAGCATGTGCTTTGTTACATTTTACATTTACATTACATTTTACTCCTGAACTAATTTAGGCTTCCCTAAACAAAGGTGTTGAATATTTACGCAACAACTATATTTTAGTACTTTTATTTTATTAAATTTGTAAACATTTGTAGAAATTTCATTTCACTTTGACATTATTGAGCATTTTGTGTAGATCAATTCAATCCATTTCAATCCCACTTTCTAACGCAAAAACATTTGACAAAATCCAAGGGGGTGAATACTTATGATAACCACTGTAATGTACATACACATGTGAGATAATAAATGGAGAAGTACTAGCCATATGCAAGGGCTCTTCCCACCAGTTCTACTTTGCCCTTAGTGCCTGACAATTCTGTAAACTCCCCTCCGCCTGCATTTATGACATGATAAATATGTTACCTGCAACACACTTTGTCGCTAGTAATGGAGACATTGAATCCAATCACGTTGTGTAGCATCAATAAATTGCTTTTCATTCTTCAAACTGCCATTATGCCTTGGAGTAGGGCGCAGATGGTGCCTTAGTGTGATGAGTAAAGACGGTGAACTTTTCCTCGGCTCATTTTGCAGCGTGAGGATTTGATCGACATATCACTCATTTTTCATTATGCAGCCCTCAATGCAGGTGGTTGAAGCCTCACAAACACTGTTTCTAATGGAATCTATTTTGAGCATGCCTCCCCATATAGGGCAAATTGATGCTTTTATGAAATTGTTATATAGTGACTCTGTCACTGACAAATGCGGAGTCAATGCAGGTGAAGCACATCTGCAATTTTTTTTATCCCTGTTAATTGTCCTCGTTATGTCCCAGGCAAGATGATTACGTTCTAAAAACATGTTGGTAGTGGCTGGCCGATATGAAAAGTTAGTGCGAAGTAACTCGACATTCATTACAACTAAAATATTGGAATATGTAGAGTAGCTGTAGGATAATGTAGTATCCTATAACAGTTGTGCTGTTATGGCAGTATACATATTTGTTTATTATGTCACATAAGTTAGCCAATGTCCAGTACACCTTAACTGTGGACTTCTCAGAAATCACTGCTGAAAAGAAAACAACAACAACAAACTTCAAATAGAATCCACAATAATCTCATCATTATGTCCAAGGTATGCTAGTCACATCAATTCCAAGGATAGGCCTGCTCCAAATGTTAGAAAGATTAATTTAATTAGATTGTGCCTTTGGATGTATTCCTGCACATATTTCTACTTTAGAGTAGCCATGTGAAGGTAAAAACATTCAACAAATGTCTTGATTCATATTTTTTATGTACCACTACCTTTGATACAGAGCTGTGTGCTGGATATATTTATTATGTGGTTACATGACCGTAACTGATGCTCATATGAATGCAGAAATATTAAAATGTCCGTCTGCATTATCATCTCCCTGTGCAAATCAGAAATCATTTCCTCCTGGAGATACAACACCTTCCTTCTCCTGTGATCTCTGTATGCACGTCAACATGTGGACCATCAAAATAGGATATTCAAAATGTATTTTATTTAGTGCTTAGATGTATATGCTGCCTTCCTCTCTAACTATTGTGGACTGTATGAGATAATGTCGTATCCTATAACATATTTATGTTGCATTGGTTAATACAATGTATTCCTTGCAGCACTGCCACCTTTGCCACCCAATTTCACTAAAACCAGAAGAACATGGGAATTGAAGAAAACAATTTGTTATGATCAAATAGTTACTGAGCAAGAGCATGAGTCAGGACGGATGTCTACACAACCACAGCATTTTCAGACATCCACTGAATCATTCAATACCAATTGCTACCAAATGGAGGCAGTGATAGACGTGTGTGACCATCTATTATTCAACCCATCTGGACAACAATACAGGCCTTGTTGTCAAAGAACACGACTAATGGAGTCAGAATGAATGATAATCCAAAGGATTTTGAAAACAACAGAAGTTGTAACCTAAGGTATTTCAGAGTATAGAATTCTCTCCACATGCATTGGAGAGTTTGTAATTAGCAAGCAATTTACTTGACATTCCCCACTAGCAATGCAGAGCATGGTTGTGTTCCAGGCTGCCTTAATCCATTATCTGTTTCACAATCAGACACCCAAGCCATTGGTCCACCACACAGATACAGGACTAGTGGGCTCTCTCAGCAATTGGCATTCAAGGAGCAAAGCTCAATGCAGAGATGGTTTTGACATATGACTCAGATCAGATGTATTTAGCCTCTGTGGTTTAAGCATTTCACTGTTAGTCTACACCTGTTGTTTCCGAAGTGTGTGACAAATAATATCTGATTTAATGTGGACATATTATTGAATTGAATTTATTTGGGTAAAAGACAACAAACAAAATGCACAATGTGGATACAGAATAGCACTTAAAAGTATGAATTATTAAAACACTTGTTTACAAAGTGGTCCTCGGTGGTAAAAACAAATAGCATAATGATTAAAAGGCAAGAAAATGACAAACAACCACATTATATTCATTTATATTGTCATCCTATAAAGTTGTCACTATACATTTCACATTTCCCTAACCTGCATGTAAAGAAAAACTTGCTCCTCACAGTACTGTTTACATAACACTAGCTCTGGTATTGTAACTTTGCTGATTATGGCCCATGTCAATGTGGTTTTTCATTCAACCTGTATAATGCTTACTTACGGGCCCTTCCCAACAATACAGAAAACAATAAAAATATATAATATAATGTGTAAAACAAGGAATAAATACACAATGAGCAATGATAGCTTGGCTATATACATGGAGTACCACAACAGAGTCCATGTGAAATGTCAGTACTGTAGATACAGTATGTACATATAGGTAGGGGTAAAGTGACTAGGCAACAGGATAGATAATAGACTGTAGCAGCATATGTGATGAGTGTGGAAGTGTGTGTGTGTCGAATGTGTCACCCAATTTGTGGCCAACCCAATTTCACAAAAGCCAGAAGTTGAGGAAAACAATGTTATTGTGAAATAGTGACTGACCAAGAGCATGAGACAGGAAGGATTATCTACAATTTACAGTACCAGTCAAAAGTTTGGACACACATACTCATTCCAGGGTTTTTCTTTAATTTGACTATTTTCTACATCGTTGAATAATAGTGAAGACATCAAAACTATGAAATAACACATATGGAATCATGTAGTAACCCCAAAAACATATTTTAGATTTTAGATTCTTCGAAGTAGCCACCCTTTGCCTTGATGACAGCTTTGCACACTCTTGGCGTTCTCTCAACCATGCAGCACTCCATCACTCTCCTTCTTGGTCAAACAGCCCTTACACAACCTGGAGGTGTGTTGAGTCATTGTCAAGTTGAAAAACTAATGATAGTCCCACTTAGCGCCAACCAGACGGGATGGCATATCACTGCAGAATGCTGTGGTAGTCATGCTTGTTAAGTGTGCCTTGAATTCTAAATAAGTCACCAGCAAAGCATCCCCACACAATCACACATCCTCCTCCATGGTTCACAGTGGTAAACACACATGCGGAGATCATCCATTCACCTAGTCTGCGTCTCACAAAGACACGGCAGTTGGAACCACAAATCTCAAATTTGGACTCATCAGACCAAAGGACAGATTTCCACTGGTCTAATATCCATTGCTCGTGTTTCGTGTTGGCCCAATCAAGTCTCTTCTTTTTATTGGTGTCCTTTAGTAGTGGTTTCTTTGCAGCAATTCGACCATGAAGGCCTGATTCATGCAGTCTCCTCTGAACAGTTGATGTTGACATGTTGACATACATTTATTTGGGCTGCCATCTGAGATGCAGTTAACTCTAATGAACTTATCCTCTGCAGAAGAGGTAACTCTGGGTCTTCTTTCCCTGTGTCGGTCATCATAGCGCTTCATGGTTTTTGTGACTGCACTTGAAGAAACTTTCAAAGTTCCAAATGGACTGACCTTCAGGTCTTAAATTAATCATGAGCTGTCGTTTCTCTTTGCTTATTTGAGCCGTTCTTGTCATAATATGGACTTGGTCTTCTACCAAATAGGTCTATCTTCTTTATACCTCCCCTACATTGTCAAACACAACTGATTGGCTCAAACGCATTAAGAAGGAAAGAAATTCCACAAATTAACTTTGAACAAGGCACACCTGTTAATTGAAATGCATTCCAGGTGACTACCTCATGAAGCTGGTTGAGAGAATGCCAAGAGTGTGCAAAGCTGTCATCAAGGCAAAATATATTTTGATTTGTTTTACACGTTTTTGTTACTACGGGTTCCATATATGTTATATAAATGCATCAATGCCTTTCTTAAAATCAGTACACAGAAGTATATATTTTTAAACCTGCATATTTAGTTAAAACTTCTTATGGCTGGGGGGCAGTATTGAGTAGCTTGGATGAATAAGGTGCCCAAAGTAAATGGCCTGCTTCTCAGTCTCAGTTGCTAATATATGCATATTATTATTAGTATTGGATAGAAAACACTCTAAAGTTTCTAAAACTGTTTGAATGATGTCTGTGAGAATAGGCAAAAACCTGAGGAGAAATCAAAACCGGAAGTGAGAAATCTGAGGTTGGTATGTATTCAACACAGTTCCCATTGAAATCCCCTTGAGATATTAATGAAGTTGCACTTCCTAGGGCTTCCACTAGATGTCAACCGTCTATAGAAATTTGAATGAGGCTTCTACTGTGTTGTGGGACTGAATGACAGCAGAATGAATCAGGTGTCTGGCAGTCAGCCATTTCCTGGTCATGCGCATTTCACATGATAGCGACCTGCGTTCCATGGCTCCTCAAGACACAAAGGAATACTCCGGTTGGAACTTTATTGAAGATTAATGATTGATTCTGTACTTAGTTTGAAATGGTTCTTCAACCTGTAATATAACTTTTTGAAGTTTTTGTCCGACGTAACGCTGACCAGAATGAGCGTTTGGATATGTATACCAAATGCGCTAACAAAAGTAGCTAATTGGACATAAATAACGGACATTATCGAACAAATCAAGCATTTATTGTGGACCTGGGATTCCTGGGAGTGCAATCCGATGAAGATCATCAAAGGTAAGGGAATATTTAGCATGTAATTTATGGTTTATGTTGATTACAACATGGCGGCTAATTTGACTTGATTGTTCTGAGCGCCATCTCAGATGATTGTATGGTTTGCTTTTTCCGTACGTTTAAAAAAAATCTGACACAGCGGTTGCATTAAGGACAGGTATATCTATATTTCAATGTGTATAACTTGTATTATCATCTACATTTATGATGAGTATTTCTGTTGAATCGATGTGGCTATGCAAAATCACTGGATGTTTTTGGAACTAGTGAATGTAACGTGCCAATGTAAACTTTATCAAACAAAACATACATGTATTGTGTAACATGAAGTCCTATGAGTGTCATCTGATGAAGATCATAAAAGGTTAGTGATTAATTTTATCTATATTTCTGCTTTTTGTGACTCCTCTCTTTGGCTGGAAAAATGGCTGTGTGTTGTTGTGACTTGACACTAACCTAACATAATCATATGTTGTGCTTTAGCTGTAAAGCATTTTTGAAATCGGACACGATGGGTCGATTAACAAGATATTTATCTTTCATTTGCTGTATTGGACTTGTTCATGTGTGAAAGTTACATATTTCTAAAAAATATTTTTGAATATCTCGCACTGCCTTTTCAGCGGAATGTTGTCGAGGGGATACGCGCTAGAAAGGTTGAGGTTGTTAAGGTTGTTCAAGCACCCAAGAAACAACATCAAACTGAGCACTTACCTGGAAAGAGAACAAGGTATTTACTGCCTTTCAATATTGTTCTTGTTTCAGAAATCTTTCTAATTATTTTTAAAGTGTACTGAATGGATATTGTGTTGTAATTGATGTTCTAAAGTCTCCAATCAATTTGACGTTATTGGCTGTAACCTAGCTCCACTGTTTGTGCTGGCTAATATTAGTTAATCTTGGGCCACATTAGCAAGCTATTAGCATGTAATCAACTATTCTGGTAGAAATTTTCATGCTTTTGATGTATCAAGCACACTAATGTAAAGTTGTGTAAAAGTGTATTGTTTGTGGAATGCAATGTTCATCTTGTAAGAGCATTTTTGTTTGTTTCTCCATCAGCTCTTACGGTGTGTTTATGGAAATGGTACCACATTAAACTTTCATGAACCATCAGTTTGAGTTGATCATTCATTCAGCTGGGGATGCTACAGTAAGAACTACCCTCTGTAGCGCCTTGCGGTCGGATGCCGAGCAGTTGCCATACCAAGCGGTGATGCAACCAGTCAAGATGCTCTCAATGGTGCAGCTGTATAACTTTGTGAGGATCTGAGGACCCATTCTATGTCTTTTCAGCCTCCTGAGGGGGAAGAGGCGTTGTCATGCCCTCCTCATGACTATGTTGGTGTGTTTGGACCATGATAGGTCCTTAGCGATCTGGACACCGAGGAACTTGAAACTCTCGAGCCGTTCCACTACAGCCCTCCGTTTCCTGTAGTTCACAATAACCTCCTTTCCTTTGCCCGCGTTGAAGAAGAGGTTGTTGTCCTGGTACCATACTGCCAGGTCTCTGACCTCCTCCCGATAGGCTGTCTAATTGTCATTGGTGATCAGCGTGATTACTCACTTAGTAAAGACATGAATGGGACACTCCCAACATTTTTGTGATTTTTTTAAGAGGGGGTGGAGAAAAGTCGAATTCAGGGCTATTTAACAGATCTCTCCTTATTGGGGTGACAGGTAGCCTAGTGGTGAGAGCGTTGGGCCAGTACCCGAAAGGTTGCTAGGTCAAATCCCTGAGCTGACATTTAAAAATCTGTCGTTCTGCCCCTGAACAATGTATCTTAACCCACTGTTCCTAGGCTGTCATTTTAAATCAGAATTTGTTCATAACTGTCTTGCCTAGTTAAATAAAAGGTTAAAAAAGAAATGCACTGTTAAAAGAATGAATGCATGCTGAAGTTGGGTACTCTCCCTAATCCCATACATGTTTGGTGAGTGGATGGAATTTTACATGGCCATTTACGCAGCACAGGCACTTGTGTTACATCACACAGCACTTGTGCTAACCAGAGCTTGCATGTTCTCTGGCAGTCAGGGCCACAGAGTATAGAGCAGGTGCTGCTATTAAAATGCTGCCCGTCTCCATATCCTCTGGCTATGGTGGTGCCACAGTCCGCCTGTCCAAGTGCAGCAGGTGCTGTTTCACAGGTCTCCCACAGAGGTCCCTGCCACTAATGGGATATATGACCAGAATCCAAACACGGGGGTAAGGCAGCAAGGCAGCAGAGGAGTCTTTCACTGTTGCCTGCCTATAAAGAGTTTTTAAACACGGCCCAGGCTTAAGATGTGCGACAAGGCGAGCCACGGGGGAAAGTTGAGTGCTTGCCCCATGTGAGCATGTTACCAAGTAATAGAGGTCCTTATTTATCAGATCAAACTAAGGGAGTCTGGGAAAGACGGGAAATAATGACAAGGATGGCTGAAAAAGAGAACGTGTGGTCATTGCATTTGACAGCCCTGGGAAGACTGAATCCACTCTCCTACTGGCTGATGTGCAGAAAATATCATTATCCCACTCTGTAATATAATTATGTTGCCTCCAATGAATATATGCATATAAATTGCTCTCATGAGGGTCCGTTGGCTGCGAAGTTGAATAAATACCCACTAAATCGTCTATTAGAGTGGGTATTACTCTGATGCAACAAATACAACTAACTTTTATACGGACTAAAAAGGTTTGTTGTTGTAAAGTTAAGACAGCTTTCATTGTCATTGTTCAAATGTTGTTCAAATGTGGCTCTTCAACAGTTGATTGTATTCTGAAGGTCTTTGAAAATCTTTCATTTCGCCGCTAAGCCTAAATATATTTTTTCATTAGAAGTATTATGATACGACAAATCTGACATAGCCTACACAGCAGGGGTCATCAATTAGATCCAACATTTTTCTGGAGCGGATGGTCACAGGGCAGGGAACATAATTACAAATAATTTGCCGAATGAAAATTGACCGCAAGAAACCCAAACAGATATATTGTTTGAATAAAACATAATAATTTTAAACCTTGATTACATTTCTATACCATACCGGACCTCCCGGTCGCGGCCGGTTACGACAGAGCCTGGGCGCGAACACAGAGTCTCTGATGGCACAGCGCCACCCGGGAGGCCCTGGCACTGTGTTCTTGGGGACCTTCAATGCTGCAGAAATGTTTTGGTACCCTTCCCCAGATCTGTTTCTCGACAGAATCTAAGGACAATTACTTCAACCTCATGGCTTGGTTTTTGCTCAGACATGCGCTGTGAACTGTGGGACCTTATATAGACAGTGTGTGCCTTTCCAAATCATGTCCAATCAATTGAATTTACCACAGGAGGACTCCAATCAAGTTGTAGAAACATCTCAAGGAAGATCAATGGAAACAGGATGCACCTGAATTCACATTGCAAACGGTCGGAATACTTGTAATGTAAATAACTTATTTCTGTTTTTTATTTGTAATACATTTAAAACAAATTCTAAACCTGTTTTCACTCATTATCTGGTATTGTGTGTAGATTGCTGAGGATTTGTATTAATTTATTCCATTTTAGAATCAGGCTGTCACTTAACAAATTGTGGAAAACGTCATACTTTCCGAAGTCACTGTAGCTGTGCAGTGACGCTCCCCATCCAACCTGACAGAGCTTGAAAAGAATGGGAGAAACTCCCCAAATACAGGTGTGCCAAGCTTGTAGCGTCATATCCAAGCTGACTGGCGGCTCTGGCAGCTCCTGGCTGACTGGCGACTCTGGCAGCTCAGGACAGACGGGCGACTCTGGCAGCTCAGGACAGACGGGCGACTCTGGCAGCTCAGGACAGACGGGCGACTCTGGCAGCTCAGGACAGACGGGCGACTCTGGCAGCTCAGGACAGACTGGCGACTCTGGCAGCTCAGGACAGACGGGCGACTCTGGCAGCGCAGGACAGACGGGCGACTCTGGCAGCTCAGGACAGACGGGCGACTCTGGCAGCTCAGGACAGACGGGACACTCTGGCAGCTCAGGACAGACGGTACACTCTGGCAGCTCAGGACAGACGGGACACTCTGGCAGCTCAGGACAGACGGGCGACTCTGGCAGCGCTGGGCAGGAGGAAGACTCTGACAGCGCTGAGCAGGCGGGAGCACGTGTAGGAAGGAGACGAAGAGACAGCCTGGTGCGGGGGGCTGCCACCGGAGGGCTGGTGCGTGGAGGTGGCACCGGATAGACCGGACCGTGAAGGCGCACTGGAGCACCAAGCCTGCCCAACCTTACCTGGTTGAATGCTCCCCGTAGCCAGGCCAGTGCGGCGAACCAGGGACACCATGCGTAAGGCTGGTGCCATGTACCCCGGCCCGAGGAGACGCACTGGAGACCAGATGCGCTGAGCCGGCTTCATGGCACCTGTCTCGATGCCCACTCTAGCCCGGCCGAAACGAGGTGCTGCTATGTATCGCACCGGGCTATGCCTGCGCACCGGGGACACCGTGCGCCTCACGGCATAACACGGTGCCTGCCTGGTCCCTCTCTCTCCACAGTAAGCACTCTCTCTCCACGGTAAGCACGGGGAGTTGGCGCAGGTCTCCTACCTGACTTCGCCACACTCCCTGTGTGCCCCCACCAATAATTTTTGGGGGGCTGCCTCTCGGGCTTCCAGCCGCGCTGCCGTTCTGCCTCCTCATACCGCCACCTCTCAGCTTTCGCTGCCTCCAGCTCTGCCTAGGGGCGGCGATATTCCCCAGCCTGTGCCCAGGGTCCTTTGCCGTCCAGGATCTCCTCCCATGTCCAGGAGTCCTGAGATCGCTGCTGCTGGTGCTGCCCGTTACCACACTGCTTGGTCCTTTGGTGGTGGGTGATTCTGTAACGTTCGTCGTCTTCCTCTGATGAGGAGTAAGAGAGGTCGGACCAATTTGCAGCATTGTAAGTGTCCATTTTAATAAGACATACTGAACACTACAAAAATACAAGATAACAAAGTGAAACAAACGAAACGGTCCCGTGTGGTAACAAACACTAACACGGAAAATAATCACACACAACTCAAAAGTGAAACCAGGCTACCTAAATATGGTTCTCAATCAGGGACAACGATAAACAGCTGCCTCTGATTGAGGACCATACCAGGCCAAACACAGAAATCCCAAAACATAGAAAAAGGAACATAGACAACCAACCCAACTCATGCCCTGACCATACTCAAACAAAGACATAGTAAAAGAACTAAGGTCAGAACGTGGCAAGAGTAAGGCTGTAACGTTACAAAATGTGAAAAGAGTCAAGGGGTCAGAATACTTTCCGAATGCACTGTACATTATTATAAATGTCAATATGATTACTATGGAGAGAGCACAATAGATCATAATTTGAGATCAAAAGGATACTGGCAGGTTCCATTATCTCATAGTCTCAGAAATCCCAAACCTAGGGCAAGAGCACACAGCTCAGGCTGTGAGTGTGGTGCTATAGTATAATTTAGTTATGGATACATTTTTGGTCAGGGATATCAAAAATACAGTATCAGACATCCATATCAGTGACATTTCAAACATACCATGAAACTTTCTCCAACCTACAAGGGTGTATTCTGTTTTGCTTTTAGCTCTGAAGTAACCAATTAGACGTCTTGCGTCTTGTATCTTGCTCTATTTGAAGTAGCTTTTGTACGGAATAAAATATTGTCTGGCCAAGGGCTGACTGGAACTCTGGCATTTCGGGAAAATTGACCTTGCAATCATCATTGATTCAATTATCAACATTTTCAGGAGCAAGGATGAACATAGCAACAATAACAAAAAAATGAATAATTCAACACATATTCAAATATGCTGCAAAGCCCAGACATTTGGATTCACATTATTCTCCTCTGTAATTAACCATCGATATCACACAATGAACGGCGACTTTGTGCTATATCTGCATGTGGTGCCAGCGGTAACACTCAGGAAATTAAGTTGGCCTGGAAAAGGGATAGAATTACAGTATCTGCCTTATCTACTGTATGTATGTACTCAAGATTGGACCCAGTGAAATACCAATAGAATTTTCACATTGTCCTGTGCATTAATGCGATAGTGATTGCTCTCGCAGCGCATACAGAATGCAATGCAATGTCATATTTCCTCAGTCTATGCATTTAAATTGACTTTTCGGGGCACCAGCTTGAGCCTGATGAAGACTGCATTGGTTTCTGTGGATATTGCTCCATATTAAAGGATGGCACAACTGCAGCCCACGGTCTCACATTAATAGGAGCTGCCAGCAAAGCCTCTCACGAACTCACCTGAACTCTGGGTTTTGAATTCATGGCTAAATCTCAAACCGAACACTTGTCCCCTAAGCCCTGTATCTAGTTGCCATTTGCTTATGTGTTTAATATTGATCACTCAAGTCCGTTTTAGGCAAAATAAGAATTGAGATGATGTGCACTCAACGTCCCAACTGCCATTTGTCAATACTCCAAAATTCAAAATTAATTTGCAAGCATTGCCTCCCTCTCAAGACCTGTCTTGTAGCATGACTCTCTATGAAACTCCGGCACTCAGGCAGACACTAACAGACACTACATTACGAGTAAAAAGTTTGGACACACCTACTCATTCCAGGGTTTTTCTTTATTTTTTACTATTTTCTACATTGTAGAATAATAGTGAAGACATCAAAACTATGAAATAACACAAATGGAATCATGTAGTAAAACAAATCAAAATGTGTTTTTGATTTTATATTCTTCAATGTAGCCACCCTTTGGCTTGATGACAGATTTGCACACTCTTGGCATTCTCTCAACCAGCTTCATGAGGTAGTCTTCTTGACTTTTGACTGGTACTGTATACTCCGATAGACAGTGAGAAAGTTGTAAAAACAAAAAGACATCTCTCTACTCCTGCACAAATCTTGAGCAAGTATATTGGTCGCCAGTGATTTAATCCGCTGATTTAGCTTGCTGTACTTCAGCATGTTTCCAAAGCACCAATCGCTACATTGTTACGTTGGGTCAGCTAAATGCACAGCGCAGCAGCAGACTCGATACTGTACTGACTCAGGGAAGAGCAGGCTGTTTGCTGCTTCATTAGAACATGTTCCTTGTGATAAAATAAGCACAAGATATGCACATGATTCATTTTCAAGGGACAAGCAACATATTTGTAAATTTTCTGAGATTTTAATTGGGTGCCAATAGTTATCACAACACAAAATAAAAACAATGACTGACTGGTAATCCATATTAAGATGATGTAAACATGAGTAGGACTAAAACCAAAGGCAAATGGCTTCAGTTGGTTCATGTCCATGAATTATAATAGTTCACATTTCCTGTTTCTGCAAGATAATTTTCCTGCTGTGAGAAACTGGAGAGGATTGTGTTTGAGTGTTATGAGGTGGGTATGATATTTAATTGGAAATGAAGAATGTATTTGAAATTGATAATGGAGGTCTAAGATCATATTCATAGTCTAATAAATATTATGCGTCTTTTAATTTAACAATACATTTGAATTATTGTGGGAAATAGGTGGTAGATTAAGCCCTGTCTTTGTGCTTTTTTCTTTATATATTTCAGACAAAGGGAATACAGTTTGGTGTCACTATTCATATGTCATAACCAACAGGGTTGGGTAGGTTACTTTCTAAATGTATTCCATTACATTTACTAGTTATCTTTACAAATTCAGTAACGTCATTTTGGATTACAAAAACTCAGTAACTTAATCTGATTACTTTCAGTTGAAGACGGAAGTTTACATACACCTTAGCAAATACATTTAAACTCAGTTTTTCACAATTCCTGACATTTAATTCTAGTAAAAATTCCCTGTTTTAGCTAAATTAGGATCACCACTTTATTTTAAGAATGTGAAATGTCAGAATAATAGTAAAGAGAATGATACATTTCAACTTCTATTTTTTTCAACACATTCCCAGTGGGTCAGAAGTTTACATACACTCAATTAGTATTTGGTAGCATTGCCTTTAAATTGTTTAACTTGGGTCAAATGTTTGAGGTAGCCTTCCACAAGTTTCCCACAATAAGAATTTGGGCCCATTCCTCCTGACAGAGCTGGTGTATCTGAGTCAGGTTTGTAGGACTCCTGGCTCGCACAGTTTTTCAGTTCTGCCCACACATTTTCTATAGGATTGAGGTCAGGGCTTTGTGATGGCCACTCCAATACCTTTGTTGTTCTTAAGCCATTTTGCCACAACTTTGAAAGTATGCTTGTGGTCATTGTCCATTTGGAAGACCCATTTGAGACCAAGCTTTAACTTGCTGATGTCTTGAGATGCTGCTTCAATATATCCACATCATTTTCCTACCTCATGATGCCATCTATTTTGTGAAGTGCACCAGTCCCTCCTGCAGCAAAGCACATGATGCTGCCACCACCGTGCTTCATGGTTGGGATCGTGCTTCACTGCCAAAGAGATCTGCTCCATAGTTAACAGATTTATCTCTCTTAAATAATGAATTTTCAATAAGTGTTACAAAATTTTGAAAGACTGGAGAATGTTATGGGTTTCTATTGGGTAGATGATTGCATGGATCTGTGCAGGATACTATTTTAAATAATGTGAACTAGAAATGGAAAATTACCAATTGTCATTCTTATGACAACACTGAAATGGCTGGATACCAAAGTTGGAAATTCCATCAGTCTGCATGGCTTTTGTAACCTAGATACGTAAAGAGAGGCGTTTCCAACTACATACAGTATCTTGAGCTCCTCGCCAGAATTGTCCTCAACTGGAAAATAACTCAGCCAAGACAAGGTTCCACCTGGCCGGCTCTTGATGGCTATATTACTGAAAATGATCCATTGCATTCGATTTGCTGACAAGGTTTTCAGACCCTTTGTGCACTGCCAAATTACCTCTTATTGCTCGGTCACATCTACTGCTGGCCAGCCTATCTCACTGTTGCTTGCTCTCCCCAAAATATCAATTTGTCAGTGAGACATGTGCAGTCTTAAAGTGACAGCATATCAAACCTAGTGATGAAACCAGGGAGAGGGTATGAACAGTCCCATTGCAGAAGCACTGTGTTCTAATCATTGCGCCAAGCATTGCATTTCAAATGTCTTCAAACTATATGTGATTGCATTATTTCAGATCGAGCCTCTATAAATTACATAGTGGGATTATTTGCTTAAATTAGCACTTCCACGATGTGAAGACATTTCACAAAGTTTTATTTAGCTAGCGCTACATTTGGAATTGATTAGTGGTGCTCTATTTGTAGATGAGACGGTAGGATGTAAAGCTATTGAACTTGAAACTAAAGCACCTCAGTATCTGTGAACGATAACAAGTTGTGAAGTAGTGATCTTGTGATATGCTATAGCTTACATACTAAGTGGATTTGTCCTACAAGGGGTGTGTGACTTGAACTGTAAGTGGTTTGAGCCCTTTTCCCAGTTATCCTCCTAAATTCACCACAGTAGCTCAAAAGGTTCCCAACCTCCCATACTGTGTTATGGTCTTAAATGCAGAAGAGGCCGTTTTTCTCCACTGCCTGTTTGAAATGTCAGTGGTTGACCGTGCCATTAATGCCAGTTTCATTCATCTGTCCAGTCACATATGTAAGATTTTGATATTGACAATTGAATATCCTTAGTACTTAGTTACATTTTGTCCAAAGAAAACTCTCTTATCTAAGCCTATATGGAGATGGTCAAACCCCTCACAACCTGTCACGTTCTGACCTTAGTTCTTTTGTTATGTCTTTGTTTTAATATGGTCAGGGCGTGAGTTGGGTGGGTTGTCTATGTTCGTTTTTCTATGTTGTGTTTTGAGTTTGGCCTGGTATGGTTCTCAATCAGAGGCAGGTGTCGTTAGTTGTCTTTGATTGAGAATCATACTTCGGTAGCCTTTTTCCACCTGTGTTTCATGGGTGTTTATTTTCTGTTCTGTGTTTTGTTGCACCGTTCAGGACTGTTCGTTTGTCGTGTATTGGTTTTGTTTCAGTATTCATTCTTTATTAAATTACAATGATACTTACCACGCTGCACCTTGGTCCTCTCTTTCTCCCGACGACAACCATTACACAACCCCTAACAACAAACAGCTTGAACATGAACAGAGGCGTTCTCTTCCATAGCTGCTCTGGTCTATCCGCATGCATAGATAGTAATTAATGAATCCAATTATATTAATTTATTTAGAGATACATAATGGAACTATAGGGAACAATTAATTATTTCAGAAGCAGAAGAAAAACTTGAAACATCTTTGCATACAAACTAATGTTGCGCACAGAAGTTATTGGAAAAAAACCATAATGCCTAAATGTTTATAAGAATCATATTGATGTTGTCAGTTCACAATAGGTACAGTATGGGGCACTTGATGCTATAACAGTGATATGCAATACTATGAAACATGTTATCATTAACGTATCTCTCAACTGTTCATTGTCAGAGGACATAGTGTACCTTCAATTAGCACAGAGACTATAGGATCTTGTCATACTGTGATACACTTCTGAAGTGTCGGCGAGCTGGGACTTCGATCTGTCACTCTCATCATATGGCCACGCCCCCCAACAATGGATTGGGCGCTAAACTTGTCAGAGAAGATCAAGAGAGAAGTATATTTTCTATTAGCTTCTGAATACCGCACATATTTGGCAAAGGTATTTGAACTGCCTGTGGTCGTGTGCTTTTATACCAGGTACATGGTGATTACATAAGTAATTCCCCTGTAGTTAACCTGGAATAACACCACTGATGTAATGCATTTGTCTTTTGTGGAGGACAATGAAGGTCATAGACTGGTGAATATGGGGTTGGAGAGGAAACTGGGCTGATAATACTGTAATAGTATGTGGCAAGGTTTCTCTGTGGTACTAGGTTATTCTTTAAACCTGGCCTTTGAGGCAGACACATCATATATGAAGACACCACACTGCTCTGACTTTCAAAAATAGTGTATTCTAAACCTCCAGCCCCAGCCATCCTGTACCTGACACTGCAGGGTATTGGAAAGAGAAGAGAGCATCAGTATTTCATCAGGCAGCCATGCACAACAGGATCTGAATTCAGTTAGGGGAAAGCACACTGTCTGTAGACAAGATGACAGCCAGGGAGCACGGCGCTGTGTTTACACTCTGAAAAGGTGAAGAAGTGAGGTTTTCCCTGAGAGCAAAAAGGTCAAATATACCCTTCACTCTCAAGGAGAAAATGTACTATAAATGTACTATACTTGAGACATTTTATTAACTCCGTATTTTGATAAGCCTAAACACACAAACACTGTTCCCTGGATATTGCTGTTGAGTTTAGCTTTATCAGGAAATGATATCTTAACTTCAAAGTTTGCATTTTCACATTTTAAGTAAGAAGACGCACTCTTAAACAAAGGCATTTGTGAATAAATTAAAACTGACTAAACGGGTATGTGACGTATGTGACGGGTATGAGTTATTTAAAACCAAAATCTGGCATTCAACTCTATTTTCCAGAGTGTACAGTAATACCGCAACGTGCCTCCAGTCTTCTATTGCGACATCTGGAAAGTATAAACTCCTGGGGTGCATGCCTCAGTGGAGAGCCTTCTAAATACTTCCTAATGTGCGTATGAGACATATGTCAGAAGCGCGTGATAGGAATGTGTTGAAGAATCCCACAGCCGTGTCATACTGTGCCGAAACACTTCAGACAGACACAGAGAGCTGTGACTCCATCTTTCCATGGATGGATAACCAAGCCATGGAAACGACATGATACCAACGTATACGCTCACTCCTTCAACCTTTTGCATCCCCTTACTGCTATGCCACGTTGTACTGTATCTCTCCTCCTGTACATTGATAAGCAGAGATGGAGAAGGTCGGAAACAGGAAAATTCTCCAACCAGATGCTGTGTGTGTTTGTGGCCAGTGGGGAGCAGTCTTCTCTCTGTACTGTAACATTGTGGAACATACTGTTTTTCCTTCACTGAAGTGGATCCTTTCAGTGTTTCCATGTACCATCATCACTTTCAGAGATGTCTTGTCTGTTCCGTCAGCAGTTTAATTGACTGACTCGGGCACACCCACCGACATCCAAGAGAATTGAATCTGAAAAATAGCTACTGTAAACCAGTCACTCATGTAGTGTTAATGTGTCTTTGCCAATTCTCAAACCATTTCCATGCATGGACAAGTAGTCAGCTACTACATATACTGCATTTAACCGCATTTTATAAGTAAAAAGTGAAGTGCCGATTGAGACTAATGTTTAAAGTGATAGACTCCCTGGCAGTGCACTTCAACCTTTCAATTTAAAGGAACTTGATCCATGAGCGAGGCAGTCTGGTCTGGGCAAAGTAATGATCCAACTGGATTCATCTGCCACAATTCCTTGTCTCACTAAATGTACCGTAACAGCTATGTGAACATTATAGCATATCTGATGACTGATCTTGTTTCACCTGTCTTTGTGATTGTCTCCACCCCCCTACAGGTGTCACCCATCTTCCCCTGTGTATTTATACCTGTGTTCTCGGTTTGTCTGTTTGTTTTATTCATTCAGATCTACCACCGTTTTCCCCTTGCTCCTGTCCTGTCTATAGTGCGTGTTTTCCCGGTTTTGACCTTTCTGCGTGCCCTGACTCTAGCCTGCCTACAATCCTGTACCTTTGTCCCACTACTCTGGATTAACGACCACTGCCTGACCTGACCATGAGCCTGCCTGCCGTCCTGTACCTTTGCCTGTCCATGTTTGATTTAATAAACTTTTGTTACTTCGACATTGTCTGCACCTGGGTCTTACCTTCAAACCTGCCAGATCGAAGGGATACGGTACATCCTAGCTAACTTGAAGGAAACCCCCAGTGTGTCTGTTCTGTTTCACAGTGGACATTCTCCCATTGTGAGGCATCAAATCCTTAGATTTGCAATATGGTGGTGAGCAGTGGTGGAAAAAGTATCCAATTGCCACACTTGAGTAAGAGTAAAGATACCTTAATTGAAAATGACTAAATTAAAAGTGAATGTCACCCAGTAAAATAATTAATGCAGTCTCCTGTGCAGCAGGCAGCCTAGTGGTTAGAGTGTTGGGCCAGTAACTGAAAGGTTTCTAGATCAAGTACCTGAGCTGACAAGATAAAAACCTGCCCCTGAGAAAGGCAGTTAACCCACTGTTCCTAGGCTGTCATTGTAAATAAGAATTTGTTCTAAACTGACTTGCCTAGTTACATTAAGGTAAAAACATATATACAGTTGAAGTTGAACGTTTACGTACACCTTAGCCAAATACATTTAAACTCTGTTTTTCACAATTCCTGACATTTAATCCGAGTAATAATTATCTGTCTTAGGTCAGTTGGGATCACCACTTTATTTTAAGAATGTGAAATGCCAGAATAAGAGTAGAGAATGATTTATTTCAGCTTTTATTTATTTCATCAAATTCCCAGTGGGTCAGAAGTTTACATACACTCAATTAGTATTTGGTAGCATTGTCTACGGTCACAACTTGTCTTGCGGTCACAACTTGCAGACTTGTTTACGTGTTTCTGTGCGTTTTGTTGCCAACCTATTTTGCTACCTGACAACTTTACGGTTTTTACTTTTTAATTACCGTTTATATTTTTGTTTTTTTTCCCTCAACTTTTTCACTCCGGACGCTTTATCTGGACATGGTTCGTCAGGACCTCCAACAGCCGAAGCTAAGTATTAACATTAACATGATGTCTTCTAATTGCAATCGCTGTACTCATAATATACAGGAGAACGATCGCCTTACGGCGAGGATAGCTGTGCTACAAGCCCAGCTTCAGACGCAATCGTTAGGCAAGGGTAATTTCAGTGTAGGAAAGGATGAAACAGCGTCCCAGCAGCCGCAGTCCCCGCAGCCGGACAACTTTCTCACGGTTTCTGGAAGGAAATGCTGTAGGAATGCTCAACCGGAGTCGCTCAGTCAGCCGACAGAAACTTTCAACCGGTTTTCCCCATTAAGCAGCGAGTCAGAGGCCGAGCCTTCTCTTGTCTCTACTCCTCCCGTTACGGGGTCTGAGACGCCGAAGCTTCCCACCATTAGCTCTGACAAATTGAAAACTCTAGTCATTGGCGACTCCATTACCCGCAGTTTTAGACTTAAAACGAATCATCCAGCGATCATACACTGTTTACCAGGGGGCAGGGCTACCGACGTTAAGGCTAATCTGAAGATGGTGCTGGCTAAAGCTAAAACTGGCGAGTGTAGAGAGTATAGAGATATTGTTATCCACGTCGGCACCAACGATGTTAGGATGAAACAGTCAGAGATCACCAAGCGCAACATAGCTTCTCGTGTAAATCAGCTAGAAAGATGTGTCGGCATCGAGTAATTGTCTCTGGCCCCCTCCCAGTTAGGGGGTGTGATGAGCTCTACAGCAGAGTCTCACAACTCAATCGCTGGTTGAAAACTGTTTTCTGCCCCTCCCAAAAGATAGAATTTGTAGATAATTGGCCCTCTTTCTGGGACTCACCCACAAACAGGACCAAGCCTGACCTGCTGAGGAGTGACGGACTCCATCCTAGCTGGAGGGGTGCTCTCATCTTATCTACCAACATAGACAGGGCTCTAACTCCTCTAGCTCCACAATGAAATAGGGTGCAGGCCAGGCAGCAGGCTGTTAGCCAGCCTGCCAGCATAGTGGAGTCTGCCACTAGCACAGTCAGTGTAGTCAGCTCAGCTATCACCATTGAGACCGTGTGTCTGTGCCTCGACCTAGGTTGGGAAAAACTAAACATGGCGGTGTTCGCCTTAGCAATCTCACTAGGATAAAGACCTCCATTCCTGTCATTATTGAAAGAGATCATGATACCTCACATCTCAAAATAGGGCTACTTAATGTTAGATCCCTTACTTCAAAGGCAATTATAGTCAATGAACTAATCACTGATCATAATCTTGATGTGATTGGCCTGACTGAAACATGGCTTAAGCCTGATGAATTTACTGTGTTAAATGAGGCCTCACCTCCTGGCTACACTAGTGACCATATCCCCCATGCATCCCGCAAAGGCGGAGGTGTTGCTAACATTTACGATAGCAAATTTCAATTTACAATTTACATACCGTCCCTGGGAGGGGTGCGTCACCTGAGTGGGTTGAGTCACTGATGTGATCATCCTGTCTGGGTTGGCGCCCCCCCCCATTGATTTGCACTTTTCGCACCAAAGTACGTTCATCTCTAGGAGACAGAACGTGTCTTCTTCATGAGCGGTATGACGGCTTCGTGGTCCCATGGTGTTTATACTTGCGTACTATTGTTTGTACAGGTGAACGTGGTTTCTTTATGCATTTTGAAATTGCTCACAATGTTGAACCAGACTTGTGGAGGTCTCCAATTTCTTGGCTGATTTTCCCATGATGTCAAGCAAAGAGGCACTGAGTTTGAAGGTAGGCCTTAAAATAAATACACAGGTACACCTCCAATTGACTCAAAAAATAATAATCTTAAACCTTTGTTTAACCAGGAAGGGCTCATTGAGATTAAAAATGCTTTTTTCAAGAGCTTCCTGACCAAGATAGGCAGCACCAAGTCATTACAAAAATTACAGACAAACAACATGAAAAACTACAAGTAATCTACTAAAAACCATAGAATTCACAAGAGTAAAACAAAATCAAAAACAGCAAATGAAAAACATTGACAGGTCAGTGAATCAGTCTCAAGATCATTCATACCAATCGGGACAATGCCAATCGGGACAAGTTTTCCCAGTTTAAAAGTATTTTGTTCTGTGTTCCAAGACAATGGCGTAGAGTACATGAAAGCCCTTTTACCAAATTCAGTTCAGACATTTGGAACAGTTAGCAGGATAAGAGAGTACCCACCACATTTCTGAACAATAAAAATGCCCAAATAAAGAGGTAGTAAACCCAAAATGGCTTTGTAAATAAAAGTGACTGAGCCTATGAGTGACTAGAAGACCAGCCAACCCTGGTATACAAAGTGCAGTGGTGCGTAAGGTTTTGCAGTTCAAAATAAATCTCAAAGTGCCATGGTAAAGGGTGTCAATTGATCTCAACCACTGAGCGGAAGCATTCATATATAAAATATCCCCAAAGCCTAGTAAAGGCATAAATGTAGCTGATACCAGCCTCCTGGCTTCAAAATAAAAAATGATGTCAATTAGCCTATCAGAAGCTTCTAAAGCCATGACATTTTCTGGAATTTTCCAAGTTAAAAGGCACAGTCAACTTAGTGTATGTAAACTTCTGGCCCACTGAAATTGTGATACAGTGACGTATAAGTGAAATAATCTGCCTGTAAAGAATTGTTGGGAAAATGACGGTTGTCATGCACAATGTAGATGTCCTAACCGACTTGTCAAAACTATAGTTTGTTAACAAGAAATTTGTGGAGTGGTTGAAAAACGAGTTTTAATGACTCCAACCTAAGTGTATGTAAACTTCCGACTTCAACTGTATAGATAATAATATGTGCATACCATATGCACCAGGAACTGAGTTGTGCTACAAAAACAGTGAAAAATGAAAATATAATGAATCTGATGTATGAGATGTCTTTGTACAGCCCAATTGCAATATCATTTGGCTATTAGGAAAGTTTTGAGCCATTTCATTTTCATAATATTTCTTGATAGCCGTGTTCAAGGTGAGCAAGGTCCTCTGACTGATATTGAGCTCTCCAAACAAATCCAATTATTTAATTTAGAGGGGAGGAAACCACTTTGCTAACAGGTGATTATCTTTCCTCCTCTTTCCTTCCACGTGCGGCTGCATAACGGTGTAATAATCCTATTACATTGCCCTTATTAGTTGACTGGCCATGTGCCTTTTAGAGACCTTTAAAATGGGACCGTCTAAGCTTACTATAGGTGGAAAGTGAACATTTTCATTATCTAAAAAATATACCAAAATTCTCGTCAAGCCACAGAAAGATGGAAAAATACCCAATTTTTTGTGAAATAAATTACATTTAGCAAAATTGTTTGGGTTCCCCAGCTCTCGATTGTCTCACGTAAATGTGTTTACGTGACAATTATCCTGCACACCGAATTTCATATTTATGTACCAGTCAAAAGTTTGGTTGCACCTGCTCATTCAAGGGTTTTTCTTTATTTTTACTATTTTCTACATTGTACAATAGTAGTGAAGACATCAAAACTATGAAATAACCCATATGGAATCATATAGTACAAAGTAGCAACCCTTTGCCTTGATGGCAGATTTGCAAACTCTTGGCATTCTCTCAACCAGCTTCATGAGGTAGTCACCTGGAATGCATTTCAATTAACAGATGTGCCTTGTTAAAAGTTAATTTGTTAAAAGACCAACATCTCAAATATGAAAAGAGAAATGACAGTAAGACATGAAGGTCAGTCATTCCGGAAAATTTAAAGAACTTTGAACGTTTCTTAAAGTGCAGCTGCAAAAACCATCAAGCGCTATGATGAAACTGGATCTCATGAGGACCGTCACAGGAAAGGAATACCCAGAGTTACCTCTGCTGCAGAGGACAAGTTCATTAGAGTTAATTGCATCTCAGATTGCAGCCTAAATAAATGCTTCACAGAGTTCAAGTAACAGAAACATCTCAACTTCAACTGTTCAGAGGAGACTGCGTGAATCAGGCCTTCATGGCCAAATTTCTTCAAAGAAACCACTACTAAAGGACAGCAATAATAAATTTCTTCAAAGAAACCACTACTAAAGGACAGCAATAATAAGAGACTTGCTTGGGCCAAGAAACACGAGCAATGGACATTAGACCAGTGGCAATCTGTCCTTTTAGTCTGATGAGTCCAAATCTCATCAGAGATTTTGGGTTCCAACCGCCGTGTCTCTGTGAGACGCAGCGCAGGTGAACGGATGATCTCTACATGTGTGGTTCCCACCGTGAAGCATGGAGGAGGAGGTGTGATCATGTGGGGATGCTTTGCTGGTGACACTGTCAATGATTTACTTAGAATTCAAGGCACACTTAACCAGCATAGCTACCACAGCATTGGCCATCCCATCTGGTTTGCACTTAGTGGGACTATCATTTGTTTTTCAACAGGACAATGACCCAACACACCTCCAGGCTTTGTAAGGGCTATTTGACCAAGAAGGAGAGAGATGGAGTGCTGCGTCAGATGACCTGGCCTCCACAATCACCCGACCTCAATCCAGTTGAGATGGATTGGCATGAGTTGGACCGTAGAGTGAAGCAAAAGCAGCCAACAAGTGCTCAGCATATATCAAGACTGTTAGAAAAGCATTCCAGGTGAAACTGGTTGAGAGAATGCCAAGAGTGTGCAAAGCTGTCAAGGCAAAGGGTGGCTACTTTGAAGAATGTCAAATCTAAAATATATTTTAATTTGTTTAACACTTTTTTGGTTACTACATGGGTGTACTCAGTCTACTGTTGTTCCACTTGTGGTTTCAGGGCCTTTGTTTGAACGTTGGTTGGTTTAAACATAATTTTGCAAAAGAGAGCAACTTCATGAAATGTTATTTCTCACAGGGAGAGAATGTGAATCTGTTGTGTCTTTTTTTCATAATTACATAGTGTGGGTAGGCTCTTTAAAATATAATCAAATTGAATTGGCAATGCTGGGTGGTAGTTTCATAGAGAAACTTGTGGTTTACATTCTGTTTACCACAGCACACTTAGTTATAGGAGCAATAAAACTGTTCTTCTTTAGACTTGTTGAGTATCTGGAGCATCAGCATTTGTGGGTTTGATTATAGGCTCGACATGGCCAGAAACAAAGAACTTTCTTCTGAAACTCGTCAGGCTATTCAATGCGAGAAATTGCCAAGAAACTGAAGATCTCGTACGAAGCTGTGTACTAGTTCCTTAACAGAACAGTACCCACAAAACACCAGTCTCCACGTCAACGGTGAAGAGGCGACTCCGGGATGCTGGCCTTCTAGAGTGAGTTGCAAATAAAAAGAAAAGATTAAGATGGCAAAAGAACACAGACACTGGACAGAGGAACTCTGCCTAGAAGGCCAGCATCCCGGAGTCGCCTCTTCACTGTTGACGTTGATACTGGTGTTTTGCGGGTATTATTTAATGAAGCTGACGGTTGAGGACTTGTGAGACGTCTGTTTAGAAATAATCCAAGGTCTTTCTGAATTTCCTTTTGACTGAACTATTACCACAGACTGTGTGCGGGTTAAAGGTTGACCCAGCGATATGAAACATGCATCTCGAAAGAGATTGAGGAAAGATTCATCTCCAAAAATGTCTAGAGATCTTATCCATGAACGGTCAACCGAGTTCCCAGTTTCAACAAAGTATTTTGAATGTTCTAAAACTTCTAACTTTAATTTCTCCACTGTTGCTTTTAAATGTAGAACTTTACAATTTCCTAACACACTCATTTGCCCTGAAAACATTGGTAAGGAACGTTTTTTCTTCTTCAGTTCATAAAAAAATATTTACCTGTGGTATTAACCACTTGAGTGGTTTCACCACATGACCCTCGAAGAGCACTGCCAATTATACACTAAACAAAAATATAAACGCAACATGTAAAGTGTTGGTCCCAGGTTTCATGATCTGAAATAAAAGATCTAAAAAATGTTCCATTCACACAAAAAGCTTATTTCTCTAAAATGCACAAATTTGTTTACATCCCTGTTAGTGAGCATTTCTCTTTTGCTAAGATAATCCATCCACCTGACCGGTGTGGCATATCAGGAAGCTGATCTGTTTCCCCTGTCCTTGTGCTTGTCTCCACCCCCTCCAGGTGTCACCCATCCTCCCCATTATCCCCTGGGTATTTATACCTGTGTTTTCTGTCTGTCTGTTGCCAGATCATCTGGTTTGTTCAAGCTTACCAGCAGTTTGTCTCAGCACCTGGGTTTCTCTAGTCGCTCTTTTTCCTCATCCTACCGGTTTTTGACCTGTGCCTGTCCTGACCCTGTACCCGCCCGTCTGACCACTGCCTATCTCTGAACCTGTACCTTAACTCCACCTCCGGATTACCAACCTCTGCCTGACCTGAGCCTGCCTGCCGTCCTGTACCTTTGCCGCTACTCTGGATTATCGACTCCTGCCTGCCTTGACATGTCGTTTGCCTGCCCCTGTTGTTGCAATAAACACTGTTACTTCAACAGTCTGCACTTGGGTCTTACCTGAAACCTGATTAAGCTGATTTAAACAGCATGATCATTACACAGGTGCACCTTGTGCTGGGGAGAATAAAAGGCCACTCTAAAATGTGCAGTTTTGTCACACAGCACAACGTGACAGATGCAATTGGCATGCTGACTGCAGGAATGTCCACCAGAACTGTTGCCAGAGAATTTAATGTTATTTTCTCTACCATAAACCGCCCCCCAAAATTGTTTTAGAGAACTTGGCAGTATGTCCAACCGGCCTCACAACCGCAGACCACATGTAACTACGCCATCCCAGGCACTCCACTTACATAGATTAGGGTCTAATGAATGTATTTAAATTGACTGATTTCCTTACATTAATTATAACTCAGTTAAATTGTTGAAATTGTTGCATGTTGCATTTTATATTTTTGTTCAGTATACATTTCACCACCCGCTGTTGCTCAGGTGCACATTAACCCTGACAGTCTCCATTGTAGCCAATTTTTAACATTTGAAACATCACATTCGTTCTCGATCTCTGACTTCTTATCTTAATGCGCACCAAAACAACATTTGAAATTCTCAGTAGATCTACATCTGAGTGGGCACAGACACTTAGGCCTAGCAAACGCAGAGCCATGACTCCACGCTGAGAGTTAGGGTGACATTAGTACTTTCCATCAAATTAACTGACCTTTATTAATGGCAGTGTGAATGCTTCCCTACTTACTTAAGAACCTTCACAATTTATGCCGACCTAATATAATTTTTATCGAGCATTCAATCATCGCTCAGTGAATAGAGAGATGACCTTTATTTAATTTGCTTAATGGAGCGATGGAGCATGTGAACGGCACATGAAACCATAGCCATTTGTTTGAATAAACTGATTTTGTTTTTGAGAATTAATCTTAAGTGGAAATACTGTACACTTGGGTAATACAGCTTATATAGGAAATGGAAAGGTAAGTCTTGAGGTAACGCTTAAAAACATTGTGCCAGTAACTGAAAGGTTGCTGGTTCGAATCCCCGAGGTGACATTTGTTTTTTTATGTGCCCTTCAGCAAGGCACCTAATTGCTCCTGTAAGCCGCTCTGGATAAGAGTGTCTGCTAAATTATGTAAATGTAGAATCTCTCTACTTCACCCCTTCTCATAATGTCCTTCTGAACTGGACACCTGTGCAGTTTAGTAAAAGTGACGGTAGCCGATTGGGCTGCTATTTAACACACTTAATCCACTGATAATTACAAATAAAAATATTAATACAAAGTTCCCTCTCATATTTTAGCCGTCCACAAGCACCATGTTGCTGCACCCCCCTTGCTTGCTCATGCATTGTCCCTCACTCCAGTTATAACTACCATAGTTTTACTGTGTAGCACATTTTGTTATATGAGCCAGCTGACAATAAACACAAACATGTGTCATTGCTTTGGCTTTCCATTAACAACAATAAACCAGGACCTCCAGGAAAAATGTGAGAGCCTGTGGTGAATCCACCACGTTGCCTGCAGCCAAGTGTCCTGAGGTGTGGCTGGAAGGGAAATCTCCTATCTGCCCATTTGTCAAAATTGAGACATTTTTTCCCCCAGCATAATGGTATAATTTCCCCTAATCCCTTTGGGCCTTTGAATAAAAGAGTATTAATCACAAATTAATTGTCTTGCTAATACGATTCATTCAATCTCGGGCTCCTTTTAATGGTGGCGCCTCACACTGCCACACATGGCAGTGACGCAGGAGCACAACGGTACATTCATTTCAAAAAGTGTCTGTGAGATTCACAATTAAAGTGCCAAGCTGTGGTTTTACCAACAGAGCCGCTGCGGCGTGCATCTGGGGGAAATGGTGAAACAAGGTCAGACACTGTACACATTTTTCTAAAGATTCGAGCACAATGACTGAGCTGCTGAGGAGAGCCCCCGATGACAACGTGGGCTACACACACAGTCTCCACTGAGGATGTATGTAAGTCATTCAAACGTGTTAACCCTCGCAAGGCTACTGGCCCAGATAACAAAAAGCCGTGCTCTCAGAACATGTGCAGATCAGCTGGCTGTTGTGTTCTCTGACATTTTCAATCACTCCCTAGCTCAGGCCTCTATACCCACCTGCTTAAAGATGTCCACTATCATCCCTGTGCCCAAGAAAGAGAAAGTAACTGAACTAAATGACTACCGACCAGTAGCACTCACTTTCATCATCATGAAGTGCTTCGAGAGGCCAGTCAAAGACCAAATCACCTTCTCCCTCCCCGTCACACTCAAACCCTTTCCAATTTGCCTTCCGCCCTGACAGATCCACAGACGACGCAATCTCCATTGCACTGCACACTGCCCTTACCCACCTGGACAAAAGGAATGCATATGTGAGGATATGCATATGTGCTATTCATCGACTACAGCTTGGCCTTCAATACCATAGTGCTCGATAAGCTCATTACAAAGCTCACAGCCCTGGGTCTGAACTCCTCCTTATGCAACTGTGTCCTGGACTTCCTGACGGGCTGCCCCCAGGTGGTGAAAGTAGGTAACATTACCTCCTCCGCTCTGATCCTCAACACAGGTGCCCCACAACGGTGCATCCTCAGTCCCCTCCTGTATTCTCTGTATACCCACGACTGTGTGGCCTCACACAGTTCCAACTCCATGATCAAGTTCACTGACGATATGACAGTAGTAGGCCTGATCATCAGCAACGACGAGACAGCCCAGGCAAATCAAAAGTTCAGAGGATACTGGGATGACTGGATGAAGACGTTCTTATGCTACATGTTATGAACCTCATTGCAGGTTGATATCAGTGCTTAAAGGCCAGAGGAGAATATAATGAAAAGGACATGAAACTCGAAAATGCTGGAAAGCTTGTAATATCCCTCAGCCTGATACTTGCACTGTACATGTATTCATTTTTAGTCGAAGATTGATTTTAATATTTACTCACTTAAATATGACTTGATCATGCATGCACTTTAACCTGACTGGAAGACTAAACACTGTAGCTAACAAGGTCATTTATTTCACCTACACTGCCATCAACGTGAAATTAATTGGTAATCCATATCATTTAGTCCGATGTTTCCTTCAAAACTGTCACGCCCTGTGGCTGTGAAGAGAGAGCTGGAAGCTGGAGTGGAATGATCACATTTTGCAGGCGGCAAATGACACAGTAATAGGCTCAAATGGGCTCCTGAGTGGTGCAGTGGTCTAAGGCACTCACAGCCCAGCGTCGTATGGGGTTAGGATTTTGCCGAGGTAGGCCGTCATTGTAAATAAGAATTGGTTCTTAACTGTTAACCTGTTGAGTGTAGGGGGCAGTATTTTGATTTTTGGATGAAAAACGTACCCAAATGTAACTGCCTATTTCTCAGGCCTAGAATCTAGAATATGCATATAATTGTCAGATTAGGATAGAAAACACTCTCAAGTTTCCAAAACTGTCAAAAATATTGTATGTGAGTATAACAGAACTGATATTGCAGGCGAAAACCTGAGGAAAATTCAACCAGGATATGGTCTCTATTTTGAAAGCTCCATGTTCCATTGAATGCCTTCCCTCCATTTAAAGGGATATCAACCAGATTCCTTTTTATATGGCTTCCCCATGTTGTGAACAGTCTTTAAACATAGTTTCAGGCTTTTATTTTGAAAAATGAGAGAGAAAGATCACATCTCGTCAGTGTATAGCTGGGTGTCTCCAGAATTTTGCTTACGCAACATTTTGGAGCAGCCATTGTGTCTCTCTCTCCTATTGACGAAGCTAAAGTCCCGGTTGATATATTATCGATTATATATTGAAAAAACAACCTGAGGATTGATTAGAAAAAACTTTTACATGTTTTTGTGGACATTACGGATACTATTTGGAATTTTTGTCTGCCGATGTCGTGACCGCTCGTGCCTGTGGATTTCTGAACATAACGCGCCAAACAAATGGAGGTATTTTGGATATAAAAATAATCTTTATGGAACAAAAGGAACATTTATTGTGTAACTGGGAGTCTCGTGAGTGCAAACATCCGAAGATCATCAAAGGTAAGCGATTTAATGGGATGGGTGCATCAAGAAGATAAATAAAGGTTAAATAAAATAAAAAATACACATCATTTTGGTGAAAGCAATTTCCTGGTCATGCTCTTTAAGAGAGTTGAGATCAGGGACTGAGTGAACAGTGTTTTTTTAGTGCAATGGGTCTGTCCTCTTCAGGGGTCCGCAAATTGTTTCATTTTTTTTTAAGTGGATTTATTTTGGGGATTTCAAACGCAACAACAGAATAAGCACATTTTTAATGACATACGGTAGAAAAGAGCAGAATATCTTATTTCTAATTATGTGAACTCTTAATATGGAGCAAATTATCCTCACTGGAGTACCTGAATTACTGTAGGCTTTGAAAAAGCACCAGCAATAAGCTTTCTTGACATGGACTTACATTTTTGCCAGCACATGGCTAACCTTTGTTTACCAGCTAAACAGCTGCTTCTAGCAAAAATGTGTTTGGAGTTACAGCTAATAGGCTATGTTAGAGGTGAAACTGTAGGGAGGTCAAAATAATGAAAAACTATCCACCAAATCTACTCATTCAAATGTTGACTACTTCTCTTTTCCATTTTCAAGACAAGGGGCTCTATTTTCGGCTGGCGTTAAGCCAACGCAATTGTCAAACGCACACTGGTTTGCAATTTCAACCTGTTAAAGCCGGCACTATTCTATTTTCAAACCCTGGCGTCAGAATTGGTAATTTATCTGTTTTATATATGCTCACTTGTGCTGAATGTGGGAGATGTGGCAATATCTGATTAAAAAACAAGCCCTTAGTAGGCTATCCTTACCCTACTTTAACGAACACTTATCAGTGCATCTGGTGTCTTTCTTATTCTGGCTGTGAAAAAAAGACCAAATATTTCTGACACACCCCCAGAACTATAGCTCTACCACCAGCGTTTAGATTTACCATTGTGTTCAGTTTGTTAAAATAGAGCCCAAGAATTTTAGGGATCCTGGGCGGGGATCCCTATACAAGAAAAGTTTGAAGACCCCATGTTGAAAAAGTCATTCTCATCTTGCCATATGGGTAGATTGGAGCCAAGGAAGCTTGCCACTCTTAATTTGAATTGAACTAATTACTTGATGTTTTGGGGGATTTTTAATGACTTAGAAAAGCAGCAGATCTCGTCCTAATATGTGGGTATTACTGCTAATTGCACTTGGCCTTGTGTTAAACATTCCTAGTTTCCTGAACTATTATGTACTTAATGTTGCTATTTTGTATCATATAAAATGTTTAATGACAGAATCTCATGCGTATGGATAATTTCAGCATTTATAATATGAATCCATCATGACGTTACTATGTTAGCTCACAAACTTATCCTTTTGCAACTTTCAGCACATTCAAACACATGCATAGCTCAATATGGGGCAGTTATTAAGAATTGTTGTGTGTGTTGTTATGCAATACAATGCTTTTAAAGATCAATGAGAATTGGTGGGCTTGGTCAGAGAAGAAGAGGTGAAGTGAGACTTTTGACTCTGCCCCCACATCTGTCTGCGCAAAAAGACATTAACCAGTGAAAGTTTATATTTTTGTATGGAGGTCAATGAGAAAGTGTCGAATGTGGTCAACATAACATTCAATTGTAAATTTGCTACGTGAGACTTATTTTTAAAGTTGATTTAACCTTTATTTAACTAGGCAAGTCAGTTAAGAACAAATTCTTATTTACAATGACGGCCTACATGGTATTTATAAAATTGTATTTCCATGTCAAGTTCTCAATTCAAAATGTATTTATAATATACAACATTGAACATTTAACTTAAAAAACGTTGTTTTCCAGATGGGCTGGATGTCCTCAGTATTTGCAATGTACTCAAAGTGGAGTCTATCATACGAAGAAGGAGAAAGCAACAGAAAGCATGAAACTTGCACCTAGTGTCCATATTTCTGAATCTCCCACTCCCTGTCTTTTTGATCGAATAAAAGTTTCAGAATGTTTAGGGTGTTACGACCGTACTGTTATAAGTGGACTAGTGGCATTCGGGTAACTGTGAGAAAAATTCTGGCTAGAATGTTCCCGCCTGATCACGCCTTCTCTTGCCTACCTTCTGCCATTGCAGATATTTATTCCGCAATGGCAGCATATATCTTGTCAGTATACTCTTTGGTTTGGTTGAGTTTGAATCTTAGTAGGCCCCTCCCCCTGAGATGAGACAGTTTCCCTGAAGGTCAGACATATTAATCAAGCCCTGTCAGGAGTATCACACAAGCCATGATGCTCAGAGTGATCTCCCTATTCAGCATGTAATGATTGGAAGTTATTCAGAAACATGATGGGGATGATAATGACAACATTGCTGAACATGATAATATTGATGACGATGGAGATGATGAAGTTTGGCTGTGGTGGTGCGTATGATGATGATCATGGTGATGACAGAAAAGCATAGTGCGTGTGATACAAACACCTCGATACAATAAAGACATACAGCCAATCTGAAATGGTTAGTCCCCACTGCTTAGTTATTTTTGGAGGACTGTGGCTTAGACACAGGGTGCTCAACAACAAAAAAACAGGTTGTGTCACCAACTCGGTTGGATTTCAGCAACACTGTGCACTCGCAGCAATAATACTTCTCATTCTTCTCTCTGTACAGCCCTACAAATAATCTGCGTCAATACAGCGACAGCAACCTGAAAGCAGCAGCTGCTTTCTTGTATCCTATAACACAGACTACTCGCATTTGAGGGTGTCGTACATCACATAAATGGTGGCATGGATCTCTTATGAGTTTGTCAGCTTGTTGGTGTTTTGAAGTAGATGACCTTGGCGTCTTCAATGAAACAGAAAAACACATCTTTGCTCACCTATGCTGAGAAAAACAGAGGACTCATTAATATTGAATATGACTATGTCTGACAAAGGACTTAAATGTCAACAGGTTAAAGAAACAAATGAAGCAAATACTAATAATCCACTGTTTAAAAAGAGGGTGCATTTCTTGTAGTTGTTATTGTTGAACTTTAGGAGACTTTTCGATGTTTTGAAGCACCTTCGTACTATTAATTAATGTGTACAAGTCATACAAATGCACCCTTGAGTATTGCTTTTGGCACTGTGTGCATTTTGTATTTATTTCTAGTTCATTATGTGGATTCATACTTTGGCTAGGAGAAGGAATGAATTGTAATTGCTTAGAGGCAGGGGTTTATTGATTTCTAACAACAGCACGGTGGACTCCTTTTAATACACAGTTTGGGGTTAGCTCCAGCAGAAATGGCTTTATTGTATTTCAATAAGAAAGCATAATTAAATTTGAATAGCAAAATCTCCTGCTCTCGACTACTGAAAGCACTGTAGCACTGACACCTGTTGTGGTGAGTGTATGAGGTCTCTAAAAGGCTGCTAGAGTAAATTAGGCCAACATTTCTCCTCTGCACTGAATGCTTGTGCTCACCATCATGTGATTGAAGGGTTATTTTAGTGCAGTGAAAAATGGATTAGAACAAAAGAAGTGAACACATTTTCTTGGTTTTAAAATGTTGCATGAGAACAAATAAGCATGCACTGTTTAATTCAATTAAAATATATCTTTGTAATTATTATCCCCATTGTCTGTTTCAATTAAATGCTTAATTATCACTTTAATTAGCCCAATCAAAATATCTTACATCTTAGATTTCCTACAAATAAACCCTTCTGGGGTGGTAAGCTAGAATGGCTTTGCTTCTGGGCTTCCTCACATCATTCCATCACAGTTTAATTTCTTATAACCCCTCATCTAAAAAATAATAGTTTATAGCATATTTGTTCCTCTGTCCTATTCAGTGTTACCATATTAAGACCGAAACTTGCACAAGGATGAATTCCCCACCATGTGGCCGTTTTGTCTGGTGGGCTCAGAAAATTGAAAAGGAGCGACATGGCCAATTGTTTGAACGAATGTGAACTGTTTAAAAACAACTGGAAGAGGGTTTGTCTGATTGGGGTTTGGAGGCCCACGCTCAGTAATGTATGGCTCCAAACAGTCATGCGAAAAGAGACCTCTGTTCTGTGGAGCTAATGCATATTTCATTTTCCCTAATTACGCTGAAATGTTCTGTTAGTCTATGCTGGCTGCTTAATCACTTTCTATCATTGTCCATTTGGAATGGCGGTCCCCACTTTGTTCCCATCCCCACCCACTCAGACAGACACTCACACAGCCACTTCCCAGGGACCCGGCCTAATGTTGTTTCAACCATTCTGTGCAAGCCACATTGACTCATTAAAAGGACTGAATTCATCAGTTACTTAGTTTGATGGATAGAGAACAGCCATGCAGAGAATTCAGTGTGCTCCTGTGACACAGGAAGTAAATTCAGACCAAGCCAATGGGTGTCATTGGCTGAATTGTGGCGGACCTGGTCAAAATACTTTTTAACCTCTGCGCACCGAACCCGTGATGAAATTCGACAACATACGATGATCGCTACATAAATAGTCATATTAAACATTCATGAAAATACAAGTGTCTCACATGTTTCAAAAGCCTAGAATCTTGCTAACCCAACTGCATTGTCAGATTTAAAAAAGGATTTACTGCGAAAGAATACGATGCGATTATCTGAGGATAGAGCCCCATAAAAAACAACTATTTCAACCAGCACAAACTGCAATAAAGTAAATATTCCTCTGTTTGCAATCTCAATGCATGTTTTTTTGTTTGATAAAATCCATTTTTATAGCCTAACACAAAACATTTTGTGAACCGCTTGTGTCGTGAATTCCGTCTCATTCCATTTTCGACGACACATTCGATGTAAATACACACACTAAACGGGACTTTTCCCGTCATGTTTGGTTTCATTGCAATCAACTGGTTTGTTTGTAACACAACCAAATGTGATGGGTCATTTCGCAGGACGTATTGACTGAAAGAAACCGATTTGAAGACAACAAGTAATGACATCATTGTGCACCAATGATATGACCGCTGTTTCGTTGATTGACTGTATTTTAACCCAATGACCACGGATCGTCTTGAAATCTAGCTGGGTAGATAGCCAATGAGCTGAGGTAAACGGCAATATGTAATGTTTATGTGTTGGAAGACCAACCCATGTAGTAAACTCCGGGGTAAAGAGGGTCATTCGCTATTGAAGTTTCATACCGGAAGGAGCAACGCATATTACGCACAGCATTGTTTTGGTAAACGCGTAGATTCAGCTGTTTATATATCAATCAGTATGGCGACTAAGTCAGGGAAAGCTAAATCTAAGTCTAGATATACAGATGTACACACAATTTTAGAAGAAATTGATCGGGAAAGTGAGACAGAGATTGTTGGAGGATGATTAATTTAGCGATTCCCAAAAGGAGGAATATTTTTTGAACGGAGAGGACATAGTTTTGGACTGGTAAGTTCTTCTCATGCTGTTTGAAATTAATAATATAAAATATTATTTTATTTTTATTTTATTTTAGTAGCAATATATAAAAATATAATGTAATGAAATGTGAGATGCGTGTGTCTGCCGCCCCATCCCACCCCCACATGAAATAGCCTATTTGAAGTGAAATGGAGACAGTAGATACAGATGGTCTGTCATAATATAATAGAGACAGTAGATCTAGCTAAAATGTCATAACATAAAATAGACAGATCTAGCTGGTCTGTCATAATATAAATGAGACAGTAGATCTAGCAGGTCTATAATAATATATTCAACCTTATGTTCCCTGTACTCTATATACAGTGGGGCAAAAAAGTATTTAGTCAGCCACCAATTGTGCATATTCTCCCACTTAAAAAGATGAGAGAGGCCTGTAATTTTCATCATAGGTACACTTCAACTATGACAGACAAAATGAGAAAAAAAATCCAGATAATCACATTGCAGGATTTTTAATGAATTTATTTGCAAATTGTAGAGGACTGAGGGTCTTCCAAATATTGAAAGTGTTATTTTGTAAATGTATACATTTTTTTCCTCCATTTTCTTTTTTTTTTTTGGGGGGGGGGGGGGGGGGGGTGTTACAATACCATTTTGGTATTTTGTATATAATTATTCCATTCCAAATGTATAACTTCACCAATTTGGCCACTTGGGTACATTTGGGCTACTTGTGTGGGACACCTGGGTGACTTCATAGGTCGGCAGGGTGGCCTAGTGGTTAGAGCCGGAAGGTTGCAAGTTCAAATCCCCGAGCTGACAAGGTACAAATATGTTGTTCTGCCCCTGAACAGGCGGTTAACCCACTGTTCCTTGGCCGTCATTGAAAATAAGAATTTGTTCTTAACTGACTTGCCTAGTAAAATGAAGATAAAATAAATGTCATGTAGCACACTCAATTTGGAAGTTATCATTCTGACACTTTGCACAAGTACTGTTGCCCTCTTATGTTTTTCACTGAAATTGTCCCCATCATCCTATCTGAATGTTTGTTTTGTCTTGTTCATTTTTAAGATGATACAACAATAAAATGAAAAAATGTATGTTTTTTTTCATTGTATTATCTAAACCAGATCTATTGTGTTATATTCTCCTACATTCAATTCACATTTACACAAATTTCAGAGTGTTTTCTTTCAAATTAAATCAAGAATTTGCATATCCTTGGTTCTGAGCTACAGGCAGTTAGATTTGGGTATGTCTTCAGGCGGAAATTGAAAAAAGTAGGGGGGTAGCTGTAAGAGGTTTTAAGCAGGACAACAGTTTTCAACTGTGATAACATAATTGCAAAAGGGTTTTCTAATGATCGATTAGCCTTTTAAAATGACAAACTTGGATTAGCTAACACAACGTGTCATTGGAACACAGGAGTGATGGTTGCTGACAATGGGCCTCTGTACACCTATGTAGATATTCCATTCAAAAAATCATCTGTTTCCAGCTACAATAGTCATTTACAACATTAACAATGTCTACACAGTATTTATGACCAATTTGATGTTATTTTAAAAACAAGGACATTGCTATGTGACCCCCAACCTTTTGAACGGTAGTGTATATATACACACTACACCTACTCATTTAACATGTTTTATATTTGAGATGCTTCAGATTTGTGTTTCCAACCGCCGTGTCTTTGTGAGACGCAGAGTAGGTGAACTGATGATCTCCGCATGTGTGGTTCCCACAGTGCAGCATGCAGGAGGTGTGATGGTGTGGGGGTGCTTTGCTTGTGACACTGTCAGTGATTTCTTTAGAATTCAATGCACACTTGGCACCATGGCAACTGTGAGAGAAAAATTACGTATTTACCTGCTTTGTTTTAATAAAGGGATGGTTCCACTCTAGCTCCCTGCAGCTGGTCTGGGTGTATCAGAGGACACAGGGTGACTCTGGTTAGAGAGAGTTTTATGAACAGAACAGACCTGTTATCATCTTTGCTTCTGAGAAACTAAACCATGGGTGGGTAAACAACACCTGGTGCACCACAAGATTAACCCTAGGTGGCTTGTGATGCCCTTAGCTGCCGGGAGGGATTTGAACCAGCCATGACTAAGCGTTTTTCTGGTATTATTGCAATAATGAATCAATATTAAATATAGGTGATTGTTTGAAGAAATTGAAAGTCTCTTCTCCCTTACTTGATTATAATTTCCACAACACTACCACAGCATTCTGCAGCGGTACGCCATCCCATCTGGTTTGCGCTTAGTGGGACTATCATTTGTTTTTCAACAGGACAATGATCCAACACAACTCCAGGCTGTGCAAGGGATCTTTGACCAATAAGGAGAGTGATGGTGTGCTGCTTCATATGACCTGGCCTCCACAATCACCCGACCTCAACCCAATTGAGATGGTTTGGGATGAGTTGGACCGCAGAGTGAAGGAAAAGCAGCCAACAAGTTCTCAGCAGATGTGGGAACTCCTTCAAGACTGTTGGAAAATAATTTCTGGTGAAGCTGGTTGAGAGAATGCCAAGAGTGTGCAAAGCTGTCATCAAGGCAAAGGGTGGCTACTTTAAAAAAAATCAAAAATATATTTTGATTTGTTTAACACTTTTTTGGTTACTACATGATTCCTTATGTGTTATTTAATAGTGTTGATGTCTTCACTATCATTCTACAGTGTAGAAAATAGTAAAAATCAAGAAAAACCATTGAATGAGTAGGTGTGCCCAAACTTTTGACTGATACTGTATGTATTTAGGTTTTTCTCATTCCCTTTCGACAATCGGAAACAGCTAAAATGTACAGTATGTCAGTCATTAAGAGAGGACTCTCATTCTCTTTAGTTAGTGGAGCACAAAAGGAAATTGTGTTTTTGTTCCTCCATTGTGCAGAACTACATAGGCTGTGATGTAAGCACTCTCTGTAATAGGTGTGGTTGTTCTGCGATGTTAACCCCAGGTTATCTCAGCAGACATCCTTTTACAAATGTTATTGTTCTCTACAAGACCCTGATTTCGCAAGGTCTCTCTGTGCGCTGTTTAACACTGGGATTTGCAGCTTAAATATCTATTTCTGTTTCAAAGGTTGAGCGGAGAAAACAGGGATTAGTGCGATATGAAACAGTGTGGCTCATCAGTTCAGCTTATCTCTTCTCAGGCTACCTTCAGAGGTGCCCCTAAGGGCCAATCTGGCCCAGCCTCAATCACGGTCTTCGCCAAAATAACCAACACTATTTAGATTGGCCCTTAAATGTATGGGGCAGTATTTTGACTGAATAGCACTTTTGTTGAAAGGGTGCTGTATAATGGCTGTCTTTATTAGCAAAACGCCTTCATAAGGAGTATGGATAGAAAATTGTCTGACAATTGTGAATTCTTCTTGGGCTAGCAATTGTATACTCCAGCCTTCTCTAGGTTATGTGAAAAATGTTGTGTATTAATGTGCTTATGGAAGCATCATGTGATAATTATGAAGGTGACGCTGTTGTTATGGAGCACTGTTGGTATGGAGCACCAGTCTCAAAGTCAACAGTGAAGAGGCGACTCCAGGATGCTGGCCTTCTAGGCAGAGTTGCAAAGAAAAAAAAACATATCTCAAACTGGCCAAAAAGAAGACAAGATTAAGATGGGCAAAATAACACAGACACTAGAAGGCCAGCATCCCAGAGTTGCCTCTTCACTGTTGACGTTGAGACTGGTGTTTTGCGGGTACTATTTAATGAAGCTGCCAGTTGAGGACTTGTGAGGCGTCTGTTTCTCAAACTAGACACTCTAATGTACTTGTCCTCTTGCTCAGTTGTGCACCGGGGCCTCCCACTCCTCTTTCTATTCTGGTTAGTGCCACTTTGCACTGTTCTGTTAAGGAACTAGCGTTGTACGAGATCTTCAGTTTCTTGGCAATTTCTCACATTGAATAGCCAGAACAAGAATAGACTGACGAGTTTCAGAAGAAAGTTCTTTGTTTCTGGCCATTTTGAGCCTGTAATCGAACCCACAAATGCTGATGCTCCAGATACTCAACTAGTCTAAAGAAGGCCAGTTTTATTGCTTCTTTAATCAGGACAACAGTTTTCAGCTCTGCTAACATAATTGTAAAAGGGTTTTCTAAAGATCAACTTGGTTCTTAACCTATGTATGCTTTACATTAGTTATCTTGTTGTTATTAGTCCCAATCTTCAGCTCCATTCATCCCCTCCCGTCTATCTCTTAACACAGTCCATATTGGATATCTATTTGCCATATATTTTTCAATATGTTTCACAAAAGGTCTGAACGTTTCTATTCTCACGGTTTCAACAGTTTGTAAATACATTTTTATATATAAATATTATTATATTATTGATTGATTGACTATGACTTTTCAGATCGCCTAGTAGTGCTATCTGCAAGGTTAGCTCCAGGTAAATATTACAATTCCTCAGCCATTCCTGGATCTGTGACCAAAAACAAGCTACGTATGGACAGTACCAAAACAAATGATTGAATGATTCTGCCTCTTCACAGCAAAATCTGCAGAGCTGGGAAGGTTGTATCCCCCATATAAATAACATTATGTTGTATGCAAGAATTCTGTGTCATAATTTAAATTGAAAAATTCAATGTTTTGAATCCGGCGTTGTTTTGCGTATCAGTTCATTAACCTTATGCCATGGAATCGGTACATCGAAAATCTCTTCCCAACTATTTTGCAATCTATATGGCGTGGCTGTACATTTTTTGGTCCTTAAATGAAACTGGTATACTTTTTTATGTATCACACTTTTCTTTAAACAATTATGGTCTGTAATGCAGGGCTGACAGACAAGCTCCTTTCTTTTTTACCCCTTCCACATTCCTCTTCCATTTTTGCAATACTGCTGCAATTAGTTGGTTGTAATTTTGGGTAGAGCAGACATTTCCATATGATTTAGTTAGCTGAATGTATGACATAACTCCACCAGTAGTATTTATGATATCATTAATGAAGATAATCCCCTTTGTAATTTTTTTTTTTAATCAATTAGTGTATTTGAATTTAACCACAATATTTGTTGTATTAAATTGAAATTGCAACCATCTTTCTATGGCTTGTTTTAAGAATAGTGATATTTGGGAGATGATTTCCTTTTCAAATAACAGAAAGTGAGAGGTTGTAATCTACATAAAGGGAAAAAGTCCTTTCTTGAACATACTGTAGGGTGAGACATTCTTACTGATTAGCTAGTTCAGATTTAAGTATAACTTTTGTATGATTGAAGCCTTTAGTGAGAGGTCTAATGCCTTAATATTTGAATCGTTTCTGCCCTCCGAATTCATTATATAAATAGGCCCGTTTAATATTTTATATTGGACAACCTTGTTTTACTCCTCTTGACAGTTACATTTTCTGAGAAGTAGCCACTATAAGAGATTCTCCAAAATTGAAATGTTCCAGGCATTAATATATAAACTCTATGAATAGTGTTCTATTGTTTCCAGTACTTGCCTTGTATTATCTCAAATATATTGTCCATGTAAAAAACCTGTCTGATTAGAATTAATAATGTTCGGCAATACCTTTTAAATTCTATGCGCTATACATTTTTCTAGAATTTTGCATCACAACACTGAAGTGTAAGGGGCCTTTCAAAATATAACTTTGTGAATCATAGGTGACTCCATCATAAAAAATATTTGGTGCATTTTGCCCCATATTCCATCCAGTTTGCTTTATTATAATAATATAATTATTATAATAATATATTACACTTTATCTTTGTTGATCAATTTCCCCCTTTTCTTTTTGTTTTCCCTCTAACTTATTCTGTGCCTCCATTATTCACTTTTTATTGCTATCTATCTGTTCTGTTAGATCTTCTATTTCCTTTGTTAGTATGGACTCCTAAATTGCTTTAAAAAAAAGTTGAGTTCTGAATTGCAGGTCCTCTAAAGGCACATAAAACATGTCCATACAATAAGTGGATTTGCTGTACTTACTGTATGTTATGTCGGAAAATTTCAGTTATATATTCCTTTGTCCTAGTTAAAAACAAGTTATCATCAAATAGGCTTTGATTAAATTTCCAATATCCTCGACCTCGCCCACGAGTAATGTATATGCCAATTATCTGATGGTCTGATCACATTCTATCCCCCTATCAACACTTTTTTTCACTTTTGGTGCCAACGAGAATAACATAAGAAAGAAGTCAAGACGACTAGATTGATTGAGATGAATCTTTATGTGGTAAAATTGTATGTGCCATCATCCAAATATACGAGAACATGGCTGGACCAATGTTTTGTGACTAAAATAATTATTGTGATTTAGCACAGCTGTCATAACTGCTGACGTTCCCATATCTTATATCAACCTGTGAAGTGAATACATTTTGTTAATACCCCTTATTTCATTTCCCCATTTAATGATTTCCACCAACATCTGACTCAGCTTTTTACAGCTTTGGATGCTGAACTGAAGCTTTAGACTAAACAACAGAGTGATAATTTCCCAAAGCTATTGTTTGTCTCACTAGCCTTGCACTGTACTGAACAATATAACAATTAAACTGTAGAGTTGTCAAGGAAGTGTGGAAATCATGCTGTGTTGAGGGATATCATATGGTATATTATGTAACGTGATGAGTCCGTTGTCCCAGTCACCAGTCATTTATATGTCATCATGGCCAAGTGGATCAGTTCTGATGGCCAGGATGATCTGCTGGAACTGTCCGCTGTATGTGAGGGACAGTGGGAAACGCTTGGCATGCAGCTCCTGTGAGACAGCAGTCCTGTCAAACTCTGGGGGAATCGAGTCGTTAGTTAGATGGCGTTTCTACACCCAGATATCAGCTCTTGGCCTGGCAAAAATTCACTGCAAAATGTATTTTCGTGTCCTGAAGTTATCTAGATTTGCTACAAGGAATATCGCCTGATCACAAATTGTAATATCTGCAGAGAAATCTCTCTTCCTGAAATGACCTTGTTTGAAATATTCGCCACGTTGAGGCGAATTGTAGTGTAGATAAGGTAATCAGGAAAGATATACGTAGATTTGCTACTTTGCAATAATGTTGAGAGCCCATTTGCCTGCCAGGAAGCATTGCGCTATTGAACATGCCACCTATTGACCTATCACACTGTCACATCCTATTAGTTCAGACAAATCCTCTTAAAGTTTTTACATAGCTTTCACTGCATAGCTTTCACTGTAGCCTACGAATTGAGTGTGGAGATGGCACATACTACTCGATTTAGACACTTGAGGGCCATTACCCAGCAGCATGTTCACTAGTGCCCTGTAAATTGTTAAATCTTGAGCTACTGGAGAGAGTGGATAAAGTGTTGCTAATTGAATGTTAATGGCACTCAATGGTTCAGGTACTGGCGCAGAAGCCTGTTAGCACGGTGACCCTTAAGGTAAAGAAGGACTCAAGGACAGGGTTCTAGAAGGGAGGAGGAGGAGGCATGATCCACCTGTTCATTTTGTCTGTCTCTAATGCTCAATAAGCTTAGAAAGAGTCATTCTTTGAATATGTATTATTAATACATCAACATTTATACACCTAAATAGTGGTTGTGAGATAAAATGTATTTCCAGTTTATACCTTTTATATCCTCCCATCTCTTATGTTTACTTTATTGGTCATATTATACAATTTCCTCAGTGGTCTATGCACATGGGGAGAAAAGCGTGTTACCGCATCTCTGTCAAAGTTGAACCATCTTACACAGATATTTTCTTCTTATGAATGAAACTGATGGTCTACACAGAGGCAGCCAGAGATGGGCACAGTTCATGCACATGTCAGTGTCACAGCCATGGCCTTCGTTTCTATGGAGACACAGGGCCCAGGGGTTTGTGACCTCCATCGCCACTCAGCAGCCTTGTATAGCGACTCAGTTACTATGATTGATTTACGACCTCCCCAGACTCTAAACACTCCCTGTCTGAGAAAATGGTGGCCTCTGTCCAAGGCAGCACTAGATACCGTACCGCTGGCAGCAGCATCACCCACTCAGATGTGGTGACAGCAATGCTGTTGCCAGTTATTACAACACCTCAAAAGGCACTTGATGAAGAATTATGGGGGTGATTAAGAAGGGTGCAGCTGTAGCTTGTTATAATGTGGTATAGTCACCCACTGTGCCTATGGTACTGTTTCATTTTTGGGCCACGGAACAGCAGGCTGACAAAGGTAGAAGGTTTAAATATTTTAGCTGTGTGCTTTTATAAGGTACTGTGGGACATCCCTCCCACTTGAAAGATCAATCATTTTCTTAGACCTGATGAATAGAACTTCTCCATACAGTGTCATAAGATACTAAATGACACAAACCATGTGTTAAAATACTCTAAAGCGAAATATGATTAACTTTACAAGGTGTCTTTTTGGTAGCTTACGTTTGTCTCAAGTGTGGCCAAGATCATGTCACTGTAAGAGAGGAGATTATTGTCAAATTCACATGGCATACAGACCCATTTCCGGGAGATGTTATGAAAAGTTGGGCATGCCGTTTGGAATCAGAAAACTCTTTGTTTACCTAGCAGTGGATACGATCACATGCAACTTCAAATACAGCTCGTGCAAGTTAACAAACACGTAATCAAATGGTTATTGCCTACAACATCGCAGATGTCATCAGAGGATTGATTACCTAGCAAGCCAGCGAGGCAAGGTACAGTTGAAGGCAGAAGTTTACATACACTTAGGTTGGAGGCATTAAAACTTGTTTTTCAACCACTTCACAAATTTCTTGTTAACAGACTATAGTTTTGGCAAGTCGGTTAGGACACTTACTTTGTGCATCTTTCCAACAATTGTTTACAGACAGATTATTTCACTTATAATTCCCTGTATCACAATTCCAGTGGGAGAGAAGTTTACAAACATTACGTTGACTGTGCCTTTAAAAGGTTTGGAAAATTCCAGAAAATTATGTCATGCATTAGAAGCTTCTGATAGGCTAATTGACATCATTTGAGTCAATTGGAGGTGTACCTGTGGATGTATTTCAAGGCCTACCTTCAAACTCAGTGCCTCATTGCTTCACATCATGGGAAAATCCAAACAAATCAGCCAAGACCTCCGAAAAAAATTGTAGCCCTCCACAAATCTGGTTCATCCTTGGGAGCAATTTCCAAACGCCTGAAGGTACCACCTTCATCTGTATAAACACCATGGGACCACGCAGCCATCATACCGCTCAGGAAGGAGACGCGTTATGAAATGCCGTTCAGCAAGGAAGAAGCCACTGCTCAAAAATTGCCGTAAAAAAAGCCAGACTACGGTTTGCAACTGCACATGGGGACAAAGATCGTATTTTTGGAGAAATGTCCTCTGGTCTGATGAAACTAAAATAGAACTGTTTGGCCATAATGACCATCGTTATGTTTTTGAGGAAAAAGGGGGAGGCTTGCAAGCCAAAGAACACCATCCCAACCGTGAAGCACGGGGGTGGCAGCATCATGTTGTGGGGGTGCTTTGCTGCAGGGGAGACTGGTGCACTTCACAAAATGGATGGCATCATGAGGTAGGAAAATTATGTGGATATATTGAAGCAACATCTCAAGACATCAGTCAGGAAGTTAAAGCTTGGTCTCAAATGGGTCTTCAAGGGACAATGACCCCAAGCATACTTCCATAGTTGTGGAAAATTGGACAACAAAGTGGCCATCACAAAGCCCTGGAGTGGCCATCACAAAGCCCTGACCTCAATCCCATAGAAAATTTGTGGGTAGAACTGAATAAGCGTGTGCGAGCAAGGAGACCTACACACCAGCTCTGTCAGGAGGAATGTGCCAAAATTCACCCAACTTATTGTGGGAAGCTTGTGGAAGGCTACCCAAAACATTTGACCCAAGTTAAACAACTTAAAGGCAATGCTACCAAATACTAATTGAGTGTATGTAAACATCTGCCCCACTGGGAATGTGATGAAAAAAAATAAAAGCTGAAATAAATCATTCTCTCTACTATTATTCTGACATTTCACATTCTTAAAATAAAGTGGTGATCCTAACTGACCTAGGACAGGGCATTTTTACTGGGATTTAATGTCAGGAATTGTGAAAAACTGAGTTTAAATGTATTTGCTAAGGTGTATGTAAACTTCTGTCTTCAACTGTAAGTGAAAGTCATCAGATTAAGTTATGACATGGACTCTACAAGGTGTCGAAAGCATTCCAAGGTGATGCTGGCCCATGTTGACTCCAATGCTTCCAACAATTGTATCAAGTTGGCTGGGTGTCCTTTGGGTGGTAGACCATTCTTGTTACACATGGGAAACTGTTGAGGGTGAAATACCCAGCAGCGTGCAGTTCTTGACACAAACCAGTGGCCCTGTAACTAATCCACTCGGGAATAGTCAATGTTGTCTTCGTATGCAACTTAAGCTATATATTTTGCCTTTAGGTCATTGTCCTGCTAAAAGGAAAGGAAAGTAGAATTAACCAGGTTTTCCTCTAGGATTATGCCTGTGTTTAGTTTTATTCAGTTTATTTTTATCCTAAAATAATCTCCAGTCCTTGCCGATGACATGCATACCCATAACATGATGTAGACACCACCATGCTTGAAAATATGAAGAGTGGTAATCAGTGATGTGTTGTGTTGGATTTGTCCCAAACATAACACTTTATATTCAGGACATAAAGTACATTTATTTGCCACATTTCTACTTTATTGCCTTATTGCAAGTAGCCTAATGCTTAGAGCGTTCGACCAGTAACCAGAAGTTTGCTGGATTGAATCCCGAGCTGACAAGGTAAAAATCTGTTGTCCTGCCCCTGAGCAAGGCAGTTAACCCACTGTTCCCCGGGCACCGAAGATGTCGATTAAGGCAGCCCCCGCACCTCTCTGACTCAGAGGAGTTGGGTTAAATGCGGAAGACATTTAAAAAAAAAAAAAATTCTGAACAGGCTTCTTTCTTGGAATTCACTTTTCACTTAGTCATTTAGGTTAGTATTGTGGAGTAACTACAATGTTGTTGATCTCTCCTCAGTTTTTTCCTATCACAGCCAATAAAGGGATACTTCAGGATTTTGGCTATGAGGCCTTTTGTCTAGTTCCTCAATATCAGATGAACTCATGAATACCTATTTAATGTCTCTGTGTCCAGTATGAAGAAAGTTAGAGGTAGTTAGCATAATGGCTGGAGGTCTATGGGTATCTGCTAGCATGCCTCTGGGGAAGTAGGTAAAGGGCCTCATTGCCAAAATCCTGGAGTTTCCCTTTAAACTCACCATTGGCCTCATGGTGAAATCCCTCAGTGTTCCTCTCAGGCGACTGAGTTAGGAAGGACGCCTGTCTCTTTGTAGTGACTGGGTGTATTGATACACCATCCAAAGTGTAATTAATAACTTCACCATGCTCAAAGGGATATTCAATGTCTGCTTTTTTTTATTTGTACCCATAAGCGCCCTTCTTTGCGAGGCATTGGATAACCTCCCTGGTCTTTGTGGTTGAATCTGTGTTTGAAATTCACTGCTCGACTGAGGGACCTTACAGATAATTGTATGTGTAGGGTACAGAGATGAGGTAGTCATGTTAAACACTATTATTATGTCAAATAAAAAATCAAATCAAATGTTGTTAGTCACATGCGCCGAATACAGCAGGTGGTAATCAGTGAAATGCTTACCTACGAGCCCCTAACCAACAGTGCAGTAAAAAAAAAATACAGATAAGAATAAGATATAAAAGTAACAAGTAATTAAAGAGCAGCAGTAAAAAATAACAATATATACAGGGGATGCCGGTACAATGTGCGGGGGCACCGCTTAGTTGAGGTAGTATGTGCGTGTAGGTAGAGTTATTAAAGTGACTATGCATAGATGACAACAGAGAGTGGCAGTGGTGTGGGGAGGGTGGGGGGGCAATGCAAATAGTCTGGGTAGCCATTTGACTAGATGTTCAGGAGTCTTATGGCTTGGGGGTAGAAGCTGGTTAGATGCCTCTTGGACCTAGACTTGGCACTCCGGTACCACTTGCAGCGTGGTTGCAGAGAGAACATTCTATGACTGGGGTGGCAGGAGTCTTGACTTGTTAAGCAAATGTTTACTTAGTTAGGCTTGCCATAACCAAGGGGTTGAATACTTAGACATTATGGGCTATTGTGTGAAGGCCAGTGACTCAAAATCTAATTTTAAATTCAACCAAATTTGAAAAAAGTGTGAATACTTTCTGAAGGCAGTGTAGAACACCAAATACTGTACATTATTCCTCACACACGTCCTCCACACTACTTTTCTAAGATTGATTGATCATTAGCAATCAAATACATTTTCAAAGCCCTTTTTACATCAACTGTTGTCACAAAAGTGCTTATACAGAAACCGAGCCGAAAACCCCAAAGAGCAAGCAAATGCAGATGCAGAAGCATGGTGGCTAGGAAAAACTCACTAGAAAGGCAGGAACCGGGTGGCCAGTCCTCTTCTGGCTGTGCCATGTGGAGGTAAGAGTACATGGCCATTAAGGCCAGATTGTTGATCAGTTTAATTAGTGATGGGTGAAAAATTGATACAGTTGAGTATAGCGATATTCTCTTTGACGATATTATATAGATATTCTGACTCGGTAGTTAACGTTAGCTAGTCAGCTGTACCTGCGCCAAAACTCTGGTATTTCTCGTCCTATATCTTTTTAAAATGGTGAGTCAACATGTTTCCAGCACTTTCATATCCATGACTGTCTTTCTCTTGTCACTGCAGCAGACAAATAGTGAGCATATTGTTTGGAACATCAAATCGCAATAGAATCGTGATACGTATACACTGAGTGTAAGCTATGATCCCTTATTGATGTCATCTGTTAAATATACTTCAATCAGTGTAGATGAAGGGGACGAGACAGGTTAAAGAAGGATGTTTAAGCCTTGAGACGATTGACACATGGATTGTGTGTTTGTGCCATTGAGGGTGAATAGGCACAACAGGGGGTGCCTTTGAACGGGGTATGGTAGTAGGTGCCAGGTGCACCGGTTTGAGCGTCAAGAACTGCACCGCTGCTGGGTTTTTCACGCTCAAATCAAATTTATTTATATAGCCCTTTGTACATCAGCTGATATCTCAAAGTGTTGTACAGAAACCCAGCCTAAAACCCCAAACAGCAAGCAATGCAGGTGTAGAAGCACGGTGGCTAGGAGGTTCCATGTGTGTATCAGTAATGTTCCAGCTCCTAAAGGACATCCATCCAACTTGACACAACTATGGGAAGCATTGGTGTCAACATGGGCCATCAGCTCTGTGGAACGCTTTCGACACCTTGTAGAGTTCATGCCAAGACAAATTGAGGCTGTTCTGAGGGCAAGGGGGGGGGGGGGGGGTGCAACTTCATATTAGGAAGGTGTTCCTAAAGTTTTGTACACTCAGTGTAGAATCACAATACATATTGTATCGGCACCTAGTATAAGTACCGTGCTAATATTGTATCGTGATGTCCTTGTCAATTCCCAGCCCTAAGTTTCATACTCCTTTTGTATGCACCATCTATCCCTAAGGGTCATTGAAAAGAAATCCCATTCTTAATATTGCATTTTAAGCTTGCAGTACTGTTTCTCTGTGCAGTAGATGCATATCATGAATAGCAATGGCAGTTTTTTTTCTCTGCCTTTTTGTCAAAAGCACCACTCTACTCAGGAGAGTATGGCCTTGTCTGTTTATTGCATAATGTATGGAATTTTAATCCAGCATATAAAAAAGCTTGACAGAAGGGACTGTATTTTCAGTCAGAATCAGCTTTCTTAGGCTTTTGGCCGGTTCTCGGTGCCTCCAGTGTAACTGATTTTCTGACAAGATTTATTTGATCACTGGAGGGAGACAAGCCGATGCTGTCTCATGTCCAAGGTCAAGCCCTGTCAATACTGATTGTTAAGGCAGGGGTTGGAGTGTCTGTCTCTCTCTCCTCCCCCTACCTGCAGATGGATTTTCAAGAAAAATGAAAACCTTGCTGAGGGTACAACTAAGTGTTTAGTAGGAATTCACTGTGTTTGGCATCCAAGGTTGCCTTACTGTATGTCATAACGTTGGAAATTAGCACATTGAATCAACCAGGATCACTTACTTAAAGCACCTCTTTTGTTTCTTGAAAGTGATGGTAAACTGAATTAAGGTAAACTGTATTAAGTACATGCGAAAGGCGAGAGCATGCACTTCCGTTGATTTGGTCCTAAGATGAAGACGTTTACTGGTTGGAAGAAGTGAGGAAAACCGTGTTCACAGCATAGTGACTTATTTCCTCCCATTTGAGTTACTGGTTACAGCAAGGTTAATAGAATAGCTAATAATAATAAAAAATACAGCACTAAGCACGCAATCTTAGTTCAAATAAGTTTTATATATATATGTATTGTGACATCTGCTTTTAACTTTTAGTACCATTATTACCGTATATTATTAATCTATATGAACTGTTGAGCAAAGGAAAGACCCATTTCAGGTGAAGAGTGCATCGTGTTCGCTGGCTGTGTATCCAGATCTCCTTTGATCTTTATAATTTTTTCTCTTTTCGCAAAGTGCTTTAATAACAGTCAACACTGATAGGTTGGCGGCAAGGCCTCCATTTTTTGGGAGACCCCTACCCAAGTTAGAATAAAACACAACTAATGTCTCCCGTTTATGAAATGGAAGGTTGTGTAAGAATATTTGACTGCAAAAGCGGTTACATTTATAGATATTGAGATACACCCCCTAAACCTGAAAAGTGCAGAATAATGCCTCGCTGGAGGGGGAATGGGCCTCATAAACTCTTGTAGTGCAATATTGCAAGCTCTGAAATTGCTAAAATGTGAAATACAAGTAGTCAGTTGTCTGATGTACATACACAAACAAACAACATTAGGTATGTTAATGCATATTGGAAATATAGACCTGTAAACACAGATACAAAAGGCGAAACTAACAACTATGAATATTTACGATGAATGTAAGCTTTACTTTTTGGAATTTGATTAATAGACAACTTTCCAAGTCAAACTTGCTCTCATTCAGTGCAGTATGTTCCTGCCGGACAAAAATACATACAGTGCCTTGCGAAAGTATTCGGCCCCCTTGAACTTTGCGACCTTTTGCCACATTTCAGGCTTCAAACATAAAGATATAAAACTGTATTTTTTTGTGAAGAATCAACAACAAGTGGGACACAATCATGAAGTGGAACGACATTTATTGGATATTTCAAACTTTTTTAACAAATAAAAAACTGAAAAATTGGGCGTGCAAAATTATTCAGCCCCTTTACTTTCAGTGCAGCAAACTCTCTCCAGAAGTTCAGTGAGGATCTCTGAATGATCCAATGTTGATAAATACAATCCACCTGTGTGTAATCAAGTCTCCGTATAAATGCACCTGCACTGTGATAGTCTCAGAGGTCCGTTAAAAGCGCAGAGAGCATCATGAAGAACAAGGAACACACCAGGCAGGTCCGAGATACTGTTGTGAAGAAGTTTAAAGCCGGATTTGGATACAAAAATATTTCCCAAGCTTTAAACATCCCAAGGAGCACTGTGCAAGCGATAATATTGAAATGGTAGGAGTATCAGACCACTGCAAATCTACCAAGACCTGGCCGTCCCTCTAAACTTTCAGCTCATACAAGGAGAAGACTGATCAGAGATGCAGCCAAGAGGCCCATGATCACTCTGGATGAACTGCAGAGATCTACAGCTGAGGTGGGAGACTCTGTCCATAGGACAACAATCAGTCGTATATTGCACAAATCTGGCCTTTATGGAAGAGTGGCAAGAAGAAAGCCATTTCTTAAAGATATCCATAAAAAGTGTTGTTTAAAGTTTGCCACAAGCCACCTGGGAGACACACCAAACATGTGGAAGAAGGTGCTCTGGTCAGATGAAACCAAAATTGAACTTTTTGGCAACAATGCAAAACGTTATGTTTGGCGTAAAAGCAACACAGCTCATCACCCTGACCACACCATCCCCACTGTCAAACATGGTGGTGGCAGCATCATGGTTTGGGCCTGCTTTTCTTCAGCAGGGACAGGGAAGATGGTTCAAATTGATGGGAAGATGGATGGAGCCAAATACAGGACCATTCTGGAAGAAAACCTGATGGAGTCTGCAAAAGACCTGAGACTGGGACGGAGATTTGTCTTCCAACAAGACAATGATCCAAAACTTAAAGCAAAATCTACAATGGAATGGTTCAAAAATAAACATATCCAGGTGTTAGAATGGCCAAGTCAAAGTCCAGACCTGAATCCAATCAAGAATCTGTGGAAAGAACTGAAAACTGCTGTTCACAAATGCTCTCCATCCAACCTCACTGAGCTCGAGCTGTTTTGCAAGGAGGAATGGGAAAAAATGTCAGTCTCTCAATGTGCAAAACTGATAGAGACATACCCCAAGCGACTTACAGCTGTAATCGCAGCAAAAGGTGGTGCTACAAAGTATTAACTTAAGGGGGCTGAATAATTTTGAAGCCTGAAATGTGGCAAAAGGTTGCAAAATTCAAGGGGGCCGAATACTTTCGCAAGGCACTGTACAGTTACACGTCTTTTGATGTTGTGGCTATTGTAATCAGCTCCTTCCTTGAAGGATTTTGTATCTTTAGCCCCTGATCTTGCAATTTAGTCAGGGGGCCACCACAGATTATCTTTCAGGCCACCCTGGATTTGGCCTCAAATCCAATATGGCATCCAAAATCCATTTGATGGAGGTCAAATCACATGTAAATATGAATTTTGTTGATTTCTTTCAGAATAATGTACAAAACTCCTGCCCATAAATACTTTTTTGGTGTGAATACAATTGTATTCTGAATCCAATATGGCCAACATAATTCATCTCACACACCTTTTGCCTGCATATAAACTTCCCTGTTTTATTTTGTATTGTCTTACCCTTTTAAAGACAGAATATCATACAGCTCTTGGTATAACCAGGACTATGAGTGGTACTGCCATGCCTCTGTTGTGTTTGAATAGCTGAAGCCAACTAGCTTTTCAACGTGTGTTCATGTTTTTCACGAAAGAAGCACATAGAAGCATAACCAAGTTAAAGGAAAGCAGCCTGTAATACAACAGTCAGTCACTTGTAGCGTATACTGCATGGACAGCTCTAACATTTCTCCTTTCCCCACTGAAACTAAGTGTGCAAGGTTGATTCAATGTCTTGAAGGTGACCAAGGCATGAGTGTGTAACGGTAAGGAGACAAAGTAGCCAGTAGTGGTTGTAGTTCTGGGGCCTGACCAGGTTGTACAGCTAACTGATCATTCTGGGCAAGCTGCAGTGACAAAGGCAGTATCCGTATGACTGGTCGGGTATTCAAGGCTGTGCGGTGACCAGTTTCCATTTTTACAACAGTTGGGTGCAGGCACTTAGCTGATGCACCTTGCATGCCAACGAGACCCGTTGACTAACTGTAATGTTATCTCAACCTGAATGCTCCAGTAATGGAATGTTGGTTGTCTGGTTATGAGGGAGAGTCTGGGAAAGGGATGTCACAAACAGACATGCCCTTAGACCTTTCCAATACCTAATTTATATTGAATTTGGCAAAAAGTCCTGCTGGTCACATCCTATATATTCCTTTATATTCCTTTGGAAGTCGGGTCGGATGAATATTTGGCAGATATTTACTGTGGGTAGTTGCCGCACACCTAAAGTAGGCCGCACACCTAAACCCATAGGGGAGGGTCCGGGTGGGCGTCTGTCCACGGTGGCGGCTCCGGCGCGGGACGTGGACCCCACTCCAACAAAGTCTCAGTCCGCCTGCATCGCGTCCTTAGATTGGCGACCCTCGCCGCCGACCTTGGCCTAGTAACCCTCACCAAGGGCCCCACTGGACTGAGGGGCAGCTCGGGACTGAGGGGTAGCTCGGGACAGAGAGGAAGCTCGGGACAGAGAGGTAGCTCAGGACTGAGAGGAAGCTCAGGACTGAGAGGAAGCTCAGGGCTGAGAGGAAGCTCAGGGCTGAGAGGAAGCTCAGGCAGGTTAATGGCACTGGCAGATCCTGGCTGACTGGTGGTTCTGGCAGATCCTGGATGACTGGCGGCTCCGGCAGATGCTGACTGGCGGCTCCGGCTGCTCCATGCTGACTGGCGGCTCCGGCTGCTCCATGCTGACTGGCGGCTCCGGCTACTCCATGCTGACTGGCGGCTCCGGCTGCTCCATGCTGACCGGCGGCTCCGGCTGCTCCATGCTGACCGGTGGCTCTGGCTGCTCCATGCTGACTGGCGGCTCCATGCTGACTGGCGGCTCTGGCGGCTCCATGCTGACTGGCGGCTCTGGCGGCTCCTTGCAGACTGGCGGCTCTGGCGGCTCCTTGCAGACTGGCAGCGCTGGAGAGGAGGAAGGCTCTGGCAGCGCTGAACAGGCGGGAGACTCCGGCAGCGCTGGAGAGGCGAGGCGCACTGTAGGCCTGATGCGTGGTGCTGGCACTGGTGGTACTGGGCCGAGGACACGCACAGGAAGCCTGGTGCGGGGAGCTGCCACCGGAGTGCTGGTGCGTGGACGTGGTACTGGATAGACCGGACAAGTGCAGGCGCACTGGAGCTCTTGAGCACCGAGCCTGCCCAACCTTACCTGGTTGAATGCTCCCGGTCGCCCTGCCAGTGCGGCGAGGTGGAATAGCCCGCACTGGGCTATGCAGGCGAACCGGAGACACCGTGCGCAAGGCTGGTGCCATGTAAGCCGGCCCAAGGAGACGCACTGGAGACCATATGCGTAGAGCCGGCTTCATGACACTTGGCTCTATGCTTACTCTAGCCCGGCCGATACGAGGAGCTGGTATGTACCGCACTGGGCTATGCACCCGCACTGGAGACACTGTGCGCTCTACAGCATAACACGGTGCCTGCCTGGTCTCTCTAGCCCCCCGGTAAGCACAGGAAGTTGGTGCAGGTCTCCTACCTGGCTTCGCCGTACTCCCTGTGTGCCTCCCCCAATACATTTTTGGGGCTGACTCTCGGGCTTCCTTGCCAACCGTGTTCCCTCGTATCGCCGGCTCCTCTCTCCGACTGCCTCTGCTCTCTTAAGTGCCTCCACCTGTTCCCATGAGAGGCGATCTCTTCCAGCCAGTATTTCCTCCCAAGTGTAACAACCCTTGCCGTCCAAAACGTCTTCCCATGTCCATTCCTCCTTTCGCTGCCTGTCACCACGCCGCTTGGTCCTGTTGTGGTGGGTGATTCTGTTATGGTTTTCTTCCGTCGAAGGAGAGGCGGACCAAAATGCAGCGTGGTTATTTCGATACATGTTTAATAAAAGATAAACACGAACAATACAAAACAATAAACGTAACGTGAAAACCTAAACAGCCTTATCTGGTGCAAACAAACACTGAGACAGGAGCAATCACCCACAAAACACTCAAAGAATATGGCTGCCTAAATATGGTTCCCAATCAGAGACAACGATAAACACCTGCCTCTGATTGAGAACCACTCCAGGCAACCATAGGCTTACCTAGACAACTCTACTATACCACAATCCCATGACCTACAAAAAAAACAAGACAAAACACACCACATAAATAACCCATGTCACACCCTGGCCTGACCAAAATAATAAAGAAAACACAAAATACTAAGACCAGGGCGTGACAACATTTGACTTGGAAAGTTGTCTATTAACCAGCTACCAAAAAGTACTGTGTTTACAGGTCTATATTTCCAAGATGCATTAAGATATCGTAATTATGTTTTTTTTTGTTTATGTAGGGTAATCAATTGCCTACTTGTATTCAACATTTTAGCAATATCAGAGCTTAAATAGCCAGGGATTATTCTTTTTTACACTTTTTTAGTTTAGGGGTGGTTTACAACATATATCATTTAACCACTTTTACAGTAGAATATTTCTACTTGAAACCAAAATGGTTCTACCTGGAACCAACAAAGGTTATTCCTATGGGGATAGCTGCAGAACCCTTTTAGTTTCTAATCAGCACCTTTTTTCTATGATCCACTGTTACATAGCATTGGGCTGTAGCCTATCCCACAACCCCTCATCCCCCGGCTCCTGAGAAAGCATGGTTCACTCCATTCCACATCATCAGCAGGGAATAATCAACAGAATTTATTTGCAATGCAGAGATCAATGTGGCACCTCTTGGCTGTAATAAACGACACTGTGGGGGGTGGATATTGGCCTCACACCAATGCCCCCCCACACTGCACCCAGATTACCGATCACTGTAGTCATCGATAAACTGAATGGATAGCTTGGCTGCAGGTTCGAGGCTTGACACAGTGAACTGTAAGCATATTGGATGCTCAACGGGAATTGTGAGAGGGGGAGAAAAGCTTTAGCCACAGAATACACACCCATTAGTTCCCCTGATCCTTACAGCTCAGAGCGTATGGAGGATTCCAAACACTGTTGTACAAGCCATGCACACATGTTCTCTAATTAATGGTATGTGCTTATAGGCTTCCCCTAGCATGTAAAAGCTGTCAGATGATGCAAGTGTCAGGTTTGTTTTATGGTTATTTGAAAAGGTTTCATTGGTTTACAGTGTTCCCCAGTGAACTATCATTTTTTTTATATTAGAATAGTTTTACTTGATGGCTTGAACAGTGATTATAAATTGAAGTGGTCCTTTAAGTACTGTACTTTACATCTCTGTTTTGGATCATAACAAATTACATTAGGTGCAGCATTACTCAATGTTTATAAAGTGAATATAGAGTCTGGTGAATCTTGAATATGAAATCTCCTCTATGCATTTATTCCATTTCTATCTGCAATATTAAAAACCACTACATTGCGTTGTAAACCAAATGCATGTGTATAAGGTACAAGGTATAATATGGAGACATCAAAAGAGAGAGCAATCCATATCATTTGTCAGGCGATTGTACCTTTGCCCCAAGTGCAAATATTGCCTCATAGTTCCAAGCCGAGCGCAAAAACTCCAAACGTAATATTTAGCCATAAACCAGATAATTAATTCTTATGATTCAACCTGCACAGCGCAAACAATACTGGTCGAAGTCTTGTATTACAGAACCTAATGCAGCGGCATGATTTGTCATATTGATCTCGCCACCAAACTCTCTGTCTTGATTTATGACAAAAACAAAGGAGAGGCACACTGCAGTTGCACCCAGCATAAGGAGTGCACTGCACACACACAAACTTTATAAAGCTCTACTCGCCTTCAAGGGTAATAGACCTCAAATCATACAGCGCAGAGAGGGGGGCACTCACAAAGAGCCAAGTGAAGTGGTTGTCAGGATGGAAATGAAAGAAGTTAGCTACAGTGGTCTGCTCATTATTCCAAGGTATTGACTATTACAGGCATGCGTGTAAAGTAGTGAAACACATTTAGTATGCGTGCCTGACCCACTGGAGATGTTGAAACAAAAAATACCTATGATTCTGAATATCCCATAGGCTGTATGTTTAATAGCCTCTCCTTGTAATCAGGGTAAATCAAATATTGTTACATAATACACATACCTGTACACCGCCATTCCATAAATTGTACCGTGCTGAAAATGATTTGATATTCATTCATGTGTAAGAAGTAAGGATATGACATTTGGAGGTTTTCCATGTGCTATCAATCATCAAATGTTAGCCCATTGAAAGCTCGTTGATGCAAAGCGCAAGGGAACTACCAGTGGCTAACCGTGCACATGACATTTACGTTAGTTCCTTCACATGTTGGCGTCATTATGATGATGATGAAGTGTTGACAATGAGGAACAAAAGTCAGGCAGAATCTCCAGTGGATATGTTCTGTCATTGGCGCTTCATCATTTCATTATCAAGTCCCATTTCCTCAGTGTCAAAGGAGCAGCAACAGTTCAATTATTCCAATAGACAATTCACAGAAAGTGATTATTGCATGTAGGGTAATAGCATTGCTTTGATACATACATGACTGAACCATAGTGAATGGGAAAGAGACACACTAAAGCCAGAATTCAACCCATCCTGCGCATAATTAAAAGCCGGCAAACCAGTGTTTTAAATCGATTAATTATGCAATGTTTACAGGGTGATACAAAGCTAATCTTTAAAGCTAAGATTTAAGGCATCAACAAGTAACAAGAACATGTCATGTTGCCTGTAAAATAATTTCCTATAATACTGTAAAGGCACACCAAAGCACCACCAGCATTTAACATACAGTTTTACTCAAGTTTTCCTGATGATTTTGTAACAATTCCTGTGAAAGAGTGCATGGTTTCTGCAGTAAAAATCAAATATTTGTCACATACACAATTTACAGCAAGTATAAAAGGTGCAGTGAAATGCTTGTGTGCTAGTTCCCTCAATCATTCAGTGCATTCATCAGTACATGAACCAATATACTATATAGTAACAATAAAAGAGTAAAGTGGCTGTGCAGTAGAATAAATAGTAGATACAGTAATAGAACAGTAACGCTGACCGCGTGTGTGTGTGTGTCTGAGTTTGTGTGTGTGCTTGTGTGAGTACGTGTGTGTGTTAGGGTTGGCTGTGTGGAGAGTCAGTGCAAATAATCTCTACGGTGCAGTTAGTATCTAAGGTGCAAATAGTCTCTAGGGTGCTGGTCTATGCTGGGAGACAGCTAGGGTTAGCTGTTCAACAGTCTTATGGCCTGATGGTAGAAGCTGTCTCAGAGTCTGTTGGTCCGTGACGTGATGCTCTGATACCACTTGCCAGATAGTAACAGTATGAACAGTCCGGGGCTCGGGTGACTGGATTCCTTGATGATCTTCTGGGCCTTTCTCAAACACTGCCTGGCGTAGATGTGATGTATTGGGTCGTCCACGCCACCCTCTCTAGAGCCTTCCGGTTGAGGGCAGTGAAATTGCCGTACTAGGCAGTGATGCAGCTGGTCAAAATGTTGTAGAACTTCCTGAGGATCCGAGGGCCCCATGCCATATTTATTTTGTCGCCTGAGGTTGAAGAGGTGCTGTTGCGACCTCTTCTCCAAGGTGGTGGTGTGATTGGTCCATGTCGGGTCCTCTCCACTGCAGCACTGTCGATGACACTTGGTGGGGCACTTAAAATGTTGATAAAACAAACTAATATTCGGTCATGTAACCTTGCAAGGGGTTCACTGTTGAGGAACATTCTCAGTTTGGGTGGGATGCTGTGGTGCAATTATTTATTTATCCCAGAAATTAAGGGATACTTTTAATCTCATCTACCCATCTGCGCAACATGCAACACAGGAGATAGAAAGTACATTTTCCAAGCAATTTAATCAGCTTTTTTGTATACATGTATTCTGCTGGATGATTTAGCATAGGTAGTTAACTAGCTAGTATTGTACAGCAGTGTTGACTAGCTAGCTTCACTGGCGTTTTTGTTAAGCCTACCAACTAGCTAGCTAGCCATCTATAGAATAGACTTTCCATGCAGGTTAGCTAGCTAACTAGTCACTTGTGTCAACACAATATGAGTAATGTTAGTTATTTTCAATGTAGCTAAACACTAGCTAGCTTAGTGTTAGCAAGCACTATTATTGCTAGGTGGATAACGCAGCAACTAGCTTGGTAGCAGGTCTAAACTATAGAAATCATGATGATAATAACTAGTTTAGAGTAATGTAAAATGTCACAGCTCCATTTTTCCTCTCTAACACAGATTCCCACAAGGTCTCAGACTCGTTGTTAATTGTAATGTTAAAAAGGGAAGAAAAAGACAATCCAGTTTTTCTAAATTAGCTATCTATACTACTACTCACCACCACTAGAATAAATATTTTTATGTTATTGAGTTAGGCTTAAATCTTTGTTTAATCTAATTAATCAAATGATTAATCTAACAGTACATTTTTTTGTAATTTTCTAAGAAATATAAGGTATGTTGTTGCAACATGTTGCAATATAGTTAACTAAAGGAGAAGCTCATCTTTTGTTTGTAGGTATTTTCACTTGGTAATGAGTAGTCATTATATAGAAATTGCTCATAGGTAACTTTAAAGTCACACTTAAATAGCTAAATCCTGTGTTTACAACTAGCTATGACCTTGAACTTATTCAGATAGTACAGATATGTACTCTGTGGTGTATTCGTATGTTTATTTTCTCACTTGGATGGCGCTTTCAGAAGCTGATGATTAGCTTGTCAGAATGGGTCAAATACTTTCTAATTACATAATACTAAGTAAGTACCCCTCAAAATACACTTAATTTTGACTAGCTTAAACCTGTGTAAAAGCTAGTAATTAAATTGTACTTATGCAGATAAGTGGTGTACTAGTGTGTTTTCTCACTTGGGTGGTGCTTTCAGAAGCTTTGCAATTAGGGTCAGGTTGTCAGAATGGGTAATATACTTATAAGTACACATTAATTAATTTGTAATTACATTGTACTTATGCAGATTTTAGATGTACTCTGTGTTTATCCTCCAACTTGAGGATGACACCCGTATGGTAGACCCCAGTCAGTGAATTTGACCTACATCTTATCTGGTTTTGTAAACTCAACCAAGTTAACCCAGATGGTGCACGTTTTGGCATGCTAGCAACAACATTGAGTTGTGTGCATTCACAGGTAGGTAATTAGGGCCTATGAAATCTCGGGAAATCCAGCGCATCTGTCGACAAGAGGTTACAAGCTTGTGATAGTTATTACTGAATTGGATGCAGGTGAGAAGAAATGAAAAGCTAAATTGGTAAATTCAGTGGAAACTTGCCCATTTGAAACAAGCATGAATTGTTACACGTCTGTAGTTACAGATTGCAATTACCACCATTTACATGTTATTACAAAAAACAATCACAGTGTGACTACACATGTAACTACACTGTAATAAGGACCCCTTAAAATGAAGTGTTAACCTTTATTTTATTTTTTAAGGGGGTGCTGCAGCACCCTCACTTCCCACTTCCCATGGCTTTGGCCCTTTGGTTTTGCTGACTTTATCGGAGAGGCTATTTGCCTGGCACCCCTCTGCCAGGGCTCTAACCTCCTCCCTGTAGGCTTAGTGTGGAGGGGACTATGGTGTTGAACACTGAGCTGTAATCGATGAACAGTATTCTCACATAAGTGTTCCACTTGTCCAGGTGGGCAGTGTGTAGAGCAATGGCGATTGCGTCACCCATGCATTTGTTGGGTCGTATGCAAATTGTATATGGGTCCATAGTGTCATGTAAGGTGAAGCTGATCTGGTCCTCTCGAAGCACGACATGATGACAGAAGTGAGAGCTACAGGATGATTATCAGTTATTATCAGTTACCTTAAATTGCTTGGGTACAGGAACAATGACGGACATCTTGAAGCTGTGTCACATCCGGCCGTGATTTGGAGTCCCATAGGGCAGTCCACAATTGGCCCAGCATCGTCCGGGTTTGGCCGTCATTGTAAATAAGAATTTGTTTTTAACTGACTTGCTGAGTTAAATAAAAAAATAAAATTTTAAAAAAGCATGTGGAGATCACAGACTGGGACAGAGAAAGGTTGAATATGCCCATGAACATTCCAGCCAGCTGGTCTGTGCATGCTCTGAGGACGTGTCAAGCAGTGGAGGCTCCTCCTCAGAGGAAGGCAAGGACCATGCTCCTCAGTGAATTTCATAAAAATTTAATGTTGAAACAATTGTCCTTTTTAGATAAAACTATACAAAATATATTCACATATCACCAAATAATTGATTAAAACACACTGATTTGCAATGAAAACCTACAGTAGCCTCAACAGCACTATGTAGGATAGCACCACGGTGTAGCCGGAGGACAGATAGTTTCCGTCCTCCTCTGGGTACATTGACTTCAAGTCAAAACTTAGGTTCGTGGTTCTCACCCCCTTCCATAAACTTACACAGTAATTATGACAGCTTCCAGACAACGTCCTCCAACCTATCAGAGCTCTTGCAGCATGAACTGACATTTTGTCCACCCAATCAAAGGATAAGAAAATTAATCTACTACTGAAAGCATAACCTACAGTTAGCTAGCACGGCAGTGCATAAAATATGGTGAGTAGTTGACTCAAAGAGAGCGAAAGACAATAGTTTAACAGTTTTGAGCAAGTACATTTATTTAAACATGGAGAAGCAACTCAAACATCCGGCTCACATAGAGAGGGATGCTATGTTGGTTAGTTTGTTATAGCTATCCAATACTGGAACTCTTCCAAGTCAAGGTAAGCTTTTGGTTTTATTAAATTATTGCCACCGGGGCACACCAGTGTAACTGCTTAACTGCTTGCTGACTGTACACTGTAGTGCATGACGTTAGCTAATATGGTGACAACAATGTAGTCTGTGTGTAGCAGTTATGATACGAAGGTTTGACTTGGAAAGGTTTTTTCACCTGGTCACAGACAGCTGGTGTATTGTGCACTGAAGCCCACAAGTGAAGGGAAAAGGTGAGAGGATGAGAGCGTGTAGATGCGAGAAGGAATTCTAAAACAAGCAAAATTATCATGCTGTTTGTTTGTGGCAGCTATGAAAGTGAACTGTGTTTGCGTGTAATCAGGGGTGTATACATTCCGCCGATTCTGTTGAAAAACGTTTCTTAACCTCTCTTGGGTAAGGGGACAGTATTTTCACGTCCGGATGAAAAGCGTTCCCAAAGTAAACTGCGTGTTACTCAGGCCCAGAAGCTAGGATATGCAGATAATTGGTAGATTTTGATAGAAAACACTCTAAAGTTTCTAAAACTGTTAAAATAATGTCTGCGAGTATAACAGAACTGATATGTCAGTCAAAACTCAGAGGACAAACCACCCCAAAAATAAACCTTTTTCAGCCTACCACTGTTTTCAATGGCTGTCACTTTTATTATAAGGCGCAATCCTCCCAGATTGCAGTTCCTAGGGCTTCCACTAGATGTCTTTAGAAAGAGTTTCATGCTGGTTTTTGGAAAAATGAGCCAGAAATGGTAGTTTGTCTAGGTGGCTCCCATTTTGGCTATGGTGTTTCCAAGCGTGTGGAAGAGAGCACATACTTTGGTATTTTTCTCCTGTAAAGACAATAAGGATTCTCCGTCTTAAATTGTATCGTTTATTTACGTATTAGGGTACCTACGGTTTGATTATAAACAATGATTGACTTGTTTGGAAAAGTTTATTAGTAGCGTTTGGGAATCATTTTGTATGCTTTTTGATGGAGGGAAACTGTGTGGATTATTGACTGAAGTGCGCCAGCTAAACTGAGTTTTCTGGATATAAAGAAGGACATTATCAAACAAAAGGACCATTTGTGATGTATTTGGGACCTTTGGAGTGCCAACAGAAGAAGATCATCAAAGGTAAGGCAATTATTATATCGCTATTTCTGACTTTCGTGGTGCACCTGCCTGGTTGAAATATGTTTTCCTCGCTTTTGAATGTGGGGAGCTGTCCTCGCATGGTGTGCTTTCGTAAAGCCTTTTTGAAATCTAACAAAGCGGCTGGATTAACAAGAATTTAAGCTTTATTTTGATGTATTACACTTGTGATTTTATGAAAGTTAAATATTTATAATTCTGTAGTTTGAATTTCGAGCTCTGCAATTTCACCGGATATTGGCCAGGTGGGACGCTACCGTCCCATAAGAAGTTAAATGGAAGGAAATGTAACGAAACGGGGATAAACATACAGTGCCTTGCGAAAGTATTCGGCCCCCTTGAACTTTGCGACCATTTGCCACATTTCAGGCTTCAAACATAAAGATATAAAACTGTATTTTTTGTGAAGAATCAACAACAAGTGGGACACAATCATGAAGTGGAACGACATTTATTGGATATTTCAAACTTTTTTAACAAATCAAAAACTGAAAAATTGGGCATGCAAAATTATTCAGCCCCCTTAAGTTAATACTTTGTAGCGCCACCTTTTGCTGCGATTACAGCTGTAAGTCGCTTGGGGTATGTCTCTATCAGTTTTGCACATCGAGAGGCTGAATTTTTTTCCCATTCCTCGCTGCAAAACAGCTCGAGCTCAGTGAGGTTGGATGGAGAGCATTTGTGAACAGCAGTTTTCAGTTCTTTCCACAGATTCTCGATTGGATTCAGGTCTGGACTTTGACTTGGCCATTCTAACACCTGGATATGTTTATTTTTGAACTATTCCATTGTAGATTTTGCTTTATGTTTTGGATCATTGTCTTGTTGGAAGACAAATCTCCGTCCCAGTCTCAGGTCTTTTGCAGACTCCATCAGGTTTTCTTACAGAATGGTCCTGTATTTGGCTCCATCCATCTTCCCATCAATTGTAACCATCTTCCCTGTCCCTGCTGAAGAAAAGCAGGCCCAAACCATGATGCTGCCACCACCATGTTTGACAGTGGGGATGGTGTGTTCAGGGTGATGAGCTGTGTTGCTTTTACGCCAAACATAACGTTTTGCATTGTTGCCAAAAAGTTCAATTTTGGTTTCATCTGACCAGAGCACCTTCTTCCACATGTTTGGTGTGTCTCCCAGGTGGCTTGTGGCAAACTTTAAACAACACTTTTTATGGATATCTTTAAGAAATGGCTTTCTTCTTGCCACTCTTCCATAAAGGCCAGATTTGTGCAATATACGACTGATTTTTGTCCTATGGACAGAGTCTCCCACCTCAGCTGTAGATCTCTGCAGTTCATCCAGAGTGATCATGGGCCTCTTGGCTGCATCTCTGATCAGTCTTCTCCTTGTATGAGCTGAAAGTTTAGAGGGACGGCCAGGTCTTGGTAGATTTGCAGTGGTCTGATACTCCTTCCATTTCAATATTATCGCTTGCACAGTGCTCCTTGGGATGTTTAAAGCTTGGGAAATCTTTTTGTATCCAAATCCGGCTTTAAACTTCTTCACAACACTATCTCGGACCTGCCTGGTGTGTTCCTTGTTCTTCATGATGCTCTCTGCGCTTTTAACGGACCTCTGAGACTATCACAGTGCAGGTGCATTTATACGGAGACTTGAGTACACACAGGTGGATTGTATTTATCATCATTAGTCATTTAGGTCAACATTGGATCATTCAGAGATCCTCACTGAACTTCTGGAGAGAGTTTGCTGCACTGAAAGTAAAGGGGCTGAATAATTTTGCACGCCCAATTTTTCAGTTTTTGATTTGTTAAAAAAGTTTGAATTATCCAATAAATGTTGTTCCACTTCATGATTGTGTCCCACTTGTTGTTGATTCTTCACAAAAAAATACAGTTTTATATCTTTATGTTTGAAGCCTGAAATGTGGCAAAAGGTCGCAAAGTTCAAGGGGGCCGAATACTTTCGCAAGGCACTGTACCTGAATTTGTACAATAGAAACTCTCGTTTGCAACTGTTGGACTAGTGATTACACCCTAGACCAGCTAGATGCTGGCAAGAGTGTGCAAATTGGTATTGAATGTATCACTGTCTATCACCTTGATTAAATGTTTCTCTCGACCTGTGCACCTACATTGTAAACTTTCATTCATAGGGTAGGTTGTAGCAACCTCATGATAGGTATAGGCAGAATTAGAGATCATGTACAGTAGTAGCCTAAACCTATTGATGTTACATCCCTCTCAACAAAACAAAGGAGCTGATCGTGGACTTTTGGAGACATTGAATGGACTGCAGTGAAAAGCTTCAAGTTCCTCGGCATACACATCACGGACAATCTGAAATGGTCCACCCACACAGACAGTGTGGTGAAGAAGGCGGAACAGCACCTCTTCAACCTCAGGAGGCTGAAGAAATTAGGCCTGGCCCCTAAGAACCTCACAAACTTTTACACATGCACAATTGAGACCATCCTGCCGGGCTGTATCACTGCCTGGTATGGCAACTGCACCGTCTGCAACAGCAGGGCTCTCCAGAGGGTAGTGAGGTCTGCCCAACACATTACTGAGGGCACACTCCCTGCCCTCCAGGACACCTACAGCACCCGATGTCACAGAAAGGCCAAAAAGATAACCAAGGACATCAACCACCCGAGCCACGGCCTGTCCACCCCTCTATCATCCAGAAGGCGAGTTCAGTACAGGTGCATCAAAGCTGGGACCAAGAGACTGAAAAACAGCATCTATCTCAAGGCAGCATCTACCTCAATCACTAGCCGGCTACCACCCAGTTACTCAACCCTGCCCATAGACATGGAATCACTGGTCACTTTAATAATGGAACACTTGTCACTTTAAAAAAACATTTACATACTGCTTTACTCATCTCTTATGTATATACTGGATTCTATTCTACTGTATTTTAGTCAATGCCACCACATTGCCATCCTAATATTTATATATTTCTTAATTCCATTATTTTACTTTTAGATGTGTGTGTATTGTTGTGAATTGTTAGATTCTACTGCACTGTTGGAGCTAGGAACACAAACATATTGCGCTACACCTGCAATAACATCTGCTAAATATGTGTATGTGACCAATAACGTTTGATTTGGTTTTATTTGAGTTGGGTGAATGAAATATGAATGACAGTCATCCAATATGCTGTAATAGAAATAAGGCCATGCTCATAAAAAATAAAATTGTCCTCCCTCGTCCACTGGCGTCCGGGGATACCATCTGGGCCGGCTGCTTAGTGAGTATTTAAACGCTTGAAGGTCTTAGTCACGTCGGCCACAGAGATTAAGGTGCTTCCTGCTTTTATTTCTGTTTATAGGTTGGTAGAAGCAGGGTGGAGGGGGAGGAGGGGGGCAGGGGGGGGGGGGGGCAAGCGTTTTTGAGTGGGATACAGTGTATGTGAACAGAAGTGGTGGGACACCTGTAAATACATGTAAGAGGAAGGTCTGGAAATTGTAGGTACAATTGGTGCATGAAAGGGAATAAAATGTTTAATAAATTACTGCCAACTTACAGAGAAGGCCATTTGCATTTGATGCAGACACAAATAAGTCATTTGAAAAAGACAACTTACTATCTGTGAAATATTATTTTCATTGCGAGTCATTTGAGGGTGTCAACTTAAGCTTCAGTTGGTAAAATGACACTCAAGTCCCCAATTTATGCCCACACATACACATTTGTGCACACATGTACAGTTCTTATTATTGATTGAAAGAGCTATCTCAGCAGTTGTGTTGTTTTTTTAAAATCAGAGCTTAATCAGGTACTGTAGTGAATTAAAACATTTCTGAATATCAGGTTAATGATAGATTGAGCTACATTTCCACAGTAAACTACCCTGCTTTATAGGTAATGATTTTGCATATAAAGTTTGATTGGTATTTATGGAGCTTTATTGGAGTTTATGCTTGACTTCATCGCACGCTGTTTGGGTATCTCTTACTGTTTGGCCTAGTAATACCCCATGAGTTAGCGATGTCTTCCCGCTAAATATTATGTGAATATATGAATAATAAGTGGAACTGACAACATTTTAACTACTTTGTAGATATGAAACAAACAGACAATGATAATATCAGTCAAAAATATCAAATTCACAGTTTATGCTACAAAACCAACTTTATAAGAGGTTTTAAAAATACAGTAGGTTCTATTTGACTCAAACTTCTATTATGTAGTCGGGCATTGTTGGCAGACTAGATGGAAGCAGTCAATGTATAATTCACCAATACATTTCTTGAAATTTCAATAAATATTGCTATCAGGTTGTAAATCACAGCTTGTACATTTTTTGCTGCCTGCAGCCGATCGGGTGATGAACTGTTTGAGTTTCCCTTACTCAATATTTTGGACAAAAACGGATAAAAGTTAAGTGCGATGACGTCATGGCTAATAGCCTAACATCTATTTATGTATTTATTTAGCAAGCTAAAAACACAGAGCCTTGTAGCTAGCTAGTTGCGGGATGGGATGTCATGTCATACAAGCTTGGATGAGTTGGTGAGTGACAGACTTTTTTTCCAAAACATTTTATGCAGATTCAGTCGCTACAAGTTGCATATGTGATTTGGTTAACTAAGAAGAAATAAGACTCACTCAGCTAGATATGCTGACCTTGAATGACTGTTATCCACAGTTAGCACATATCTCTTTGTTGTCAATAAATGTATTTGGCAACGATCAAATGGGCAAGCAAGCAAGCTGGTAAATCCCATTCAGTTGTAAAGACAAATGTGAGTAATGATGACAGAAGCAGGCAAATGTTCCCCATGGTATCAGTACAATTTTGACTGCCAACTCGGACTAGGCTACATCTAAATCTCTTATTTCCCAACATGGGGACAATTGGGAACCAAGTTTATGTAATTGTTTCATTTACTGCAGTGTCTATCAATTGCCCGAACAAACATATGCCTTCCGATTCATATTACGATAGCATTTTAGCAAATACCAAACTCTATGTCATTTCCAAATATTATTGTAAAAAATAAAACATTGTTTTGTCATATCCTGCCTGAGGGTGTGTGATAATATTTAATGGTGCTAAATCTGTTTCAGTTCCTCTTTAACTGTCAGGGAGGCACTGATGTGAAATTTCTAGGCAGATAGTGCTAATAGATATTTTCTTGGCTATGGTTGGTCAATACTGATACTATTAAGGTACTGTGTTCTAAAAAATAAAATAAATTGGATAATAAAACTTTAATGTCCTCAATGAGGCAATAAATATTTCAGCATACATAGTATACAGACAAAATCACCATAAACCAGATGAGTTATATCAAAGGCCTGTTCAGAATTGATAACAGGGTTAGTTCAGCTAAATTACAAATTGATATATTTGTTTATTTACCGTTAAAGCAGTTTATGGACAAGGAGAGAGTATAATCCACACTTTTGTTTTCTTAAACTAGCCACTGCCACCAACCGCTAATACTAAAAACACATGTAACTCAAGGTCCCCTAGTTATAGTTAACGCCGTGTCACCTGCGTTGCTATCGTAGTAACGACTACTCCGCGGCCTCCCTGTTCAATCTATTGCTGCCCCCATGGACCCTATGATCACTTGGCTACATAGCTGATGCCCGCTGGCCTGTCCATTAATCACGGTACTCCATTCGGTTTATTATTTTTTGTTTTATTATTATTATTATTTTTTTTAATCTGTCGGTCCCAGCTGCGAACTCAGGCTCTGTGTGTAGTTAACCGACCCTCTGCCGACCCACCTCCATTTTACCTGTTGTTGTTTTAGCTGATTAGCTGTTGTTGTCTTAGCTAGCTCTCCAAATCAACACCTGTGATTACTTTATGCCTCGCTGTATGTCTCTCTCATATGTCAATATGCCTTGTATACTGTTGTTTAGGTTAGTTATCATTGTTTTAGTTTACAATGGAGCCCGTAGTTCCACTCATTATACCTCTGATGCCTCCTTTGTCCTACCTCCCACACATGCAGTGACCGCTCCCAGTATAACCAGCTTGTCCAGAGATACAACCTCTCTTATCATCACTCAGTGCCTGGGCTTACCCCCGCTGTACCCGCACCCCACCATACACCTGTCTGCACATTATGCCCTGAATCTATTCTACCACGCCCAGAAATCTGCTCCTTTTATTCTTTGTCCCCAACGCTCTAGGCGACCAGTTTTGATAGCCTTTAGCTGTACCCTCATTCTACCCCTCCTCTGTTCCTCGGGTGATGTGGAGGTAAACCCAGGCCCCGCGTGTCCCCAAGCACCCTCATTTGTTGACTTCTGTGATCGAAAAAAACTTGTTTTTCATGCGTGTCAACATCAGAAGCCTCCTCCCTAAGTTTGTTTTACTCACTGCTTTAGCACACTCCGCCAACCCTGATGTCCTTGTCGTGTCTGAATCCTGGCTTAGGAAGGCCACCAACAATTCTGAGATTTCCATACCCAGCTACAACATTTTCCGTCAAGATAGAACTGCCAAAGGGGGAGGAGTTGCAATCTACTGCAGAGATAGCATGCAAAGTTCTGTCATACTTTCCAGGTCTATACCCAAACAGTTTGAACTTCTAATTTTAAAAATTAACCTCTCCAGAAATACCTACAGTGCCTTGCGAAAGTATTCGGCCCCCTTGAACTTTGCGACCTTTTGCCACATTTCAGGCTTCAAACATAAAGATATAAAACTGTATTTTTTGTGAGGAATCAACAACAAGTGGGACACAATCATGAAGTGGAACGACATTTATTGGATATTTCAAACTTTTTTAACAAATCAAAAACTGAAAAATTGGGCGTGCAAAATTATTCAGCCCCCTTAAGTTAATACTTTGTAGCGCCACCTTTTGCTGCGATTACAGCTGTAAGTCGCTTGGGGTATGTCTCTATCAGTTTTGCACATCGAGAGACTGACATTTTTTCCCATTCCTCCTTGCAAAACAGCTCGAGCTCAGTGAGGTTGGATGGAGAGCATTTGTGAACAGCAGTTTTCAGTTATTTCCACAGATTCTCGATTGGATTCAGGTCTGGACTTTGACTTGGCCATTCTAACACCTGGATATGTTTATTTTTGAACCATTCCATTGTAGATTTTGCTTTATGTTTTGGATCATTGTCTTGTTGGAAGACAAATCTCCGTCCCTGTCTCAGGTCTTTTGCAGACTCCATCAGGTTTTCTTACAGAATGGTCCTGTATTTGGCTCCATCCATCTTCCCATCAATTTTAACCATCTTCCCTGTCCCTGCTGAAGAAAAGCAGGCCCAAACCATGATGCTGCCACCACCATGTTTGACAGTGGGGATGGTGTGTTCAGCTGTGTTGCTTTTACGCCAAACATAACGTTTTGCATTGTTGCCAAAAAGTTCAATTTTGGTTTCATCTGACCAGAGCACCTTCTTCCACATGTTTGGTGTGTCTCCCAGGTGGCTTGTGGCAAACTTTAAAAAACACTTTTTATGGATATCTTTAAGAAATGGCTTTCTTCTTGCCACTCTTCCATAAAGGCCAGATTTGTGCAATATACGACTGATTGTTGTCCTATAGACAGAGTCTCCCACCTCAGCTGTAGATCTCTGCAGTTCATCCAGAGTGATCATGGGCCTCTTGGCTGCATCTCTGATCAGTCTTCTCCTTGTATGAACTGAAAGTTTAGAGGGACGGCCAGGTCTTGGTAGATTTGCAGTGGTCTGATACTCCTTCCATTTCAATATTATCGCTTGCACAGTGCTCCTTGGGATGTTTAAAGCTTGGGAAATCTTTTTGTATCCAAATCCGGCTTTAAACTTCTTCACAACAGTATCTCGGACCTGCCTGGTGTGTTCCTTGTTCTTCATGATGCTCTCTGCGCTTTTAACGGACCTCTGAGACTATCAAAGTGAAGGTGCATTTATACGGAGACTTGATTACACACAGGTGGATTGTATTTATCATCATTAGTCATTTAGGTCAACATTGGATCATTCAGAGATCCTCACTGAACTTCTGGAGAGAGTTTGCTGCACTGAAAGTAAAGGGGCTGAATAATTTTGCACGCCCAATTTTTCAGTTTTTGATTTGTTAAAAAAGTTTGAAATATCCAATAAATGTCGTTCCACTTCATGATTGTGTCCCACTTGTTGTTGATTCTTCACAAAAAAATACAGTTTTATATCTTTATGTTTGAAGCCTGAAATGTGGCAAAAGGTCACAAAGTTCAAGGGGGCCGAATACTTTCGCAAGGCACTGTATCTAAAGTCTTCCAAAGCCAAGTTAATAAACAGATCACTGACCATTTTGAATCCCACCGTACCTTCTCCACTGTGCAATCCGGCTCCCGAGCCTGTCACGGTTGCACCTCAGCCACGGAAGGAGTGTTGTATGGCATTGAAGCTCGTTTGGAGGTTAGTTAGCACAGTGTCCAAGGAATGGCCAGACGTATACAGAATGGTGTCGTCTGCGTAGAGGTGGATCAGGGAATCGCCCGCAGCAATTTTTAAGTAATACATTTCGGTATACTTCTGGCCCTTCCTTGGACACTGTGCTAACTAACCTCCAAACGAGCTTCAATGCCATACAACACTCCTTCCGTGGCCTCCAACTGCTCTTAAACGCTAGTAAAACCAAATGCATGCTTTTCAACCGTTCGCTGCCCACACCCGCCCGCCCGACTAGCATCACCACCCTGGACGGTTCCGACCTAGAATATGTGGACAACTATAAATACCTGGCAAGACTGTAAACTCTCCTTCCAGACTTATATTAAACATCTCCAATCCGAAATCAAATCTAGAATCGGCTTTCTATTTCACAACAAAGCCTACTTCACTCACGCCGCCAAACTTACCCTAGTAAAACTGACTATCCTACCGATCCTCGACTTCGGCGATGTCATCTACAAAATAGTCTCCAACACTCTACTCAGCAAACTGGATGCAGTCTATCACAGTGCCATCCGTTTTGTTTCCAAATCACCTTATGCTACCCACCACTGCGACCTGTATGCTCTAGTCAGCTGGCCCTCACTACATATTCGTCGCCAGACCCACTGGCTCCAGGTCATCTATAAGTCTATGCTAGGTAAAGCTCCGCCTTATCTCAGTTCACTGGTCACGATAACTTTAAGCAACAACTATCTGAGTAGCTAACCAATCACTGCAGCTGTACATAGTCCATCTGTAAATAGCCCACCCAATCTACCTACCTTATCCCCATACTGTTTTTATTTTATTTACTTTTCTGCTCTTTTGCACACCAGTATCTCTACTTGCACATCATCATCTGCTTGGTTATCCCTCCAGTGTTAATCTGCTAAATTGTAATTATTCGCTCCTATGGCCTATTTATTGCCTACCTCCTCATGCCTTTTGCACACACTGTATATAGACTTTCTTTTTTCTACTGTGTCATTGACGTGTTTGTGTTATTGGCTTGTTTATTGTCTACTCCATGTGTAACTCTGTGTTGTTGTCTGTGTCACACTTCTTTGCTTTATCTTGGCCAGGTCACAGTTGCAAATGAGAACATGTTCTCAACTAGCCTACCTGGTTAAAAAAAAAATGAATAGTAATATGCTTCGATCATACCTAAAGTTTCAGAGTTTGAGCCATGCAATCCCTTTCAAACATTATTCTGACAATAATTATATCCTCACATACTTGTTTAGTAGTAGCTAGTCTAGTTGGTTTGTGGCAGGTAGCTTAGGATAATCTTTTTATATTCTTAATCACTGCCCCTCAAAGGTTTTTTGTTAGATCTCTTTCCCATCCTTGTTTTCAAATGTCAAAAAATCCCCATCATAGGGAAGACATTATTTTTCATCCACAAAGGGGTTTCAAGTCATTTCAAAGAGTAAGCATCAATAATAACATTAATTGAAATATCATGCATCTAATTGAACTTGCTAACAAGAATATCCAAGCAGTCATATTTCTCAAGTCAAGGACACATTTGATGTGAACTTTCAAAAATAGAAGGTACAAGAAAATTATAAGATTCCCAGGGACTTGTGTGTGGGAAAACTGGTGAGGAGGAAACACTGGGGACAATCTGTGAAAAAATGTAATCAACACAGTGATTAATAGATTTACTCAGCAAAGAGCTTAGGCCTTATCTCACAGGGTGATGTGTACACTGAGTGTACAAAATATTAAGAACAACTTCCTAGTATTGATTTGCACCCCATTTTGCCCTCAGAACAGCCTCAATTCATTGGGGCATGTACTCTACAAGGTGTCAAAAGCGTTCCACAGGGATGCTGGCCCATGTTGACTCAAATGCTTCCCGCAGTTGTGTCAAGTTGGCTGGATGTCCTTCGGGTGGTGGATAATTTTTGATACACGCGGGAAACTGCTGATCGTGAAAAACAGCAGTGTAGTTCTTGACACACTCTAACCAGTGCACCTGGCACCTACTACCATATCCCGTTCAAAGGCACTTAAATATGTTGTCTTGCCCATTCACCCTCTGAATGGCACACACACAATCCATGACTCAATTGTCTCAAGGCTTAAAAATCCTTCTTTAACCTGTCTCCTCTTCATCTACACTGATTGAAGTGGATTTAACAAATTACATCAATAAGGGATCATAGGCTACACCTGGATTCACCTGGTCAGTCTATGTCATGGAAAGAGCAGGTGTTCCTAATGTTTTGTACACTCAGTGTATGTCTGAGCCCCTGTGAAGTGCTCAGATTTTCCCCTAACAAAATAAGGGTTGAATATGTGGTAATTATCATAAATAAACATGAGCGGTATCTTACCTCAGATATCATTGTGTAACTGAAAAAGTTATTTTTGCAGTTGTACTCTTTTGACAATACAATGGTCAGTGGTCCCTTTCGTAGCCCACCACCCAACCCCACTCCCGCCCTTATGTACGGACATTTCCTTGAAATATGTTTACTTACAACTGCTGGACAGTTTTTGAAATATAAAACTGTGTTCTGAAAAGTGCTTGAAAGGAATTACGCCTCAAGATATGCAGAACAGTTTTCTGGCATGTATTTCAGTCTGGTGTCCAGTTATGGTGGTTTTGAAGTATGCAAAGCCTTTGCCTATATCCATCTGGATGTCGTTTTCTCTCAGAGAACTACAGACCCACAATTCATCCCCTCAAAAGCTACCTCCCAAATTGACAATTTTTGATTCACAGTGCCATTGACTTTGAGGTTACATTTCATGTTGGTTGGGTTCTGGCATACTGGCTCTACCATGTAGCTGAAACAGAAGGTTTGTGGAACCTTAATTGGGGAGGACAGGCCCATGGTAATGGCTGGAGTGGAATAGTATGAAATACATCAAAGATATGGTTTCCATGTGTTTGATGCCATTCCATTTGCTCCATTCCAGCCATTATTATGAGCCATCCTCCCCTCAGCAGCCTCCTATGGTAGCTGAAATGTCTAAGGTATTTGCACCAAACTATAATTTTAATAACATATTGCTCAAGGACATCCAGGATTTCAATCTTCATCAATCCCTTCACATTGTGTTTTTTTTTTTTTAAATACATCTGTATGGAAATTGTATTTTTTGACAAATAAATGCCATGGACATTTGTCATTATGTGTGTCTCATCATTTGACCTCTTATTAGGATTAATTCTCGTCGAGTCAGAATGAGGCGATTGTGGCTTTTTCACTAGATATCACTTTTAATTCAAGGTTACTTTATTTAGATTTGTGCTGACAGTTTTGCCTTTAAATTGGAAACAACCTGCTGAAAATTACATGTCTGGCACACTGGCGAGGTTTGGTCATGCATTTTATAGTGTCTGGTTTCTCTTAATCTCTGTCTGGGTTCTCGTCATTTTTTTTGTATCCGGCCTTTTCTCTTTCAACCATCCTCATTATATGTTTCTACCAAGGTTCACCGAAAGCCACTGATTATTTCCACTAGCTAGGTCTTTTGGCATGGGGGACTCAGGTTTCAGGGTTTGAACTTGTGTGTGGACTGTGAATAAGTGGATGATGAAGTGAACCCTAACCCTTGGGTGTCTCTTTTTTGAAAAATAACTTCATATGGGCCTGCTACAGTTCTACCATCCTCAGCATGCGTGTTCCTTCTTCTGGAAGTCGCAAGACAGGAAGCCTGTCAAGATAGTGGGGTGAAAGTTTTGTTACTTTCAGTTTATGCAGATTAGAAAGGGGCTTTTTGGTGTTTTATTCCTGTTTGAAATAATACCAAATAAGTATCAAGTGTTCTTTTCTTATCTCATGAAATGCATTTTGTTTATTGAGAGGTGAGAGGTAAGAACTACATCAATAGATAAAATCAGTGGCAGTTCCAGCTTGTATGGCTCCCTGGGTGAACCCCACCTTCAGCCCCCCCAAAAAGAAATAATCATTAAATATAAAATATATACAAAAATAATACTTGTAAATATCAAAAAGAAGTAACAAAGACAAATGTTGATTTGGCACTCCAGCATCAATACATTACCCATCCCCCAACACTGTCAACCAAGAGTCAAGACCAAACCAATTCACCTTGGTGGCGTGCAGACTGGTTTAATATTATTCTGAACGATTTCGCACAAACCAGAAAAAAATGCAACAATATGTCTGTGAAACTTTATATTCACAGTTTTATGAATGAATTGTGGTTTATTTGGTAGCATTTCGTAGTGTGACTGATTTGACTAATTTCATTAGTACTGTACAAAGTTAGAGGTACGCTATTTGATAGATTCCCCACTCCCCCTACCTCGGGCTTCCAGTGGGGAGACCAGTGGAGAGAACATGATATCATGTTGATGTTGATGTGCAAATGAGCGATAGAAAACCAATTGCGCAAATGTCACTATTCCAAATTGTTTGTGTGGGCACCCCGTGCCGCCACCGGCAAGATGCCGCCCTGGGCGGCTGCCCATGTCGCCTATATCTAAATCCGCCACTGGAGAAAATAATCACATCTGCAAATAAAAATGGCAGGGCTAAACCTTTCTCCGTCTTGACTTCACTCCAGCCCTTGGCTCGGATGCCCTACATCTCACTCACTCGGTTTATGTTCTTCTAGGACGATGGCGGTCTGAAGACAGCGGTGCAGAATAACTTAATATTAAATATCTGTAAATATGACTAAATATTAACACTGCACTACACATACTCGATAACTGGATACTGGATAACAACACAAAACAAATTATAAGGCTAGAGAAATGTATCTACCAATATTACCAACACAGTCAACACCAAAACATGTTTGAGAGTAAGCATGGAGAACCAATCCCCAAATGAAAATGAGACTCCTCGATTGACACAGACAATGCTTTTCACCACCTGGTATGGTAAGTGTAGAAACCGACTTGCTAAAGTCGATGTATTATCAATTGGGAATACTTGAACTAATCAGTAAAGCTATTAGGGAGTTGAAGGCGAGCCTCGAGATGAATGACAAAAAAGCTGCCACAATGGAGAAAGAAACAAACATGCTAAAAGGTACAGTAATTACTATTGAAACGGATGTTAAAGATCTTAAAAAAGAGAACATGTTTCTGAGAGAAGCCTTACTTGAAATACAGACTAGATCTATATAAACTAAAATATGGGACGTACTGGTATTAAAGAGAATGAGGGTGAAGATCCAGAACGGCGCAAAGTGCTGTACCCACTCTTTAAAGTGAATAGACTAAAAGGGAAACGTGTAGCTCTCGTAGTCGATTAATTGTATATTTACAACAAACTGTTCCGAGTCACCAAGACTAATCCATGGTTTTTCTCCAAACAAATACAAAAGGTTCCCATAGAGGAGTCCAATAATGGAACACCCAATACTATCCATGGTAGAGATAATAAAAAACAGGAAAACAATGAAATACAACAATTGATAAAGAAATAATAGTACAAATACACTATACCATTCAAGATGGGGAAAGTTGTAAAATAAATAGTATTCGACTTTCTATTTATAGTATTTATAAATAGATAAAAGACAACATTATAATAAAGGACAATTATTGAAAAACAACATCTTCATATATAAGGAACTGGAACACAAAAGTACTCAAAAGCCCAAAATTACATTGCACAATGCACAATTACAATGCACTGAAAAAACAGAGGACATAGAAGGAACAGTATGTGGGTATGTGCAGGTGTACATGTGGGGTAGTGTTGTTGTAATGGAAGATGGGGTGTGTGTTTTTGTGATTGGAAAAGTATGGTGAGTTAAGTGAGTGAAAAAGGAAAATGGTTACAAATGCAGAGGCCATGTGTACCTGCGAGCAGGAGTTGTGACGATATTGGATATACATTATAAAATAAATTACAAACATAGTTTATTTATTTATTGTCCTATCATGATGGAAGGGTCCCCGACCTTATACCCTAGACACCCACCTGATCGAACCACACATCAAGGAGAAATCTTTATCTGTTTTATAGGCCTACTCCAAGTAGAAAAGTGTTACCAAGATTATACAATCCCACAAATTCTAACCTCTGTTGTCATTTGTAATGGTGAGAGGTTAGCATGTATTGATGTAGCTTTCTCACTCATCATTATTCATGATTTTTGTTAATCATGGCATTTTCAGGATTAATTTAGAAGTGTTCAGAAAGAAAATTACTCCAGTCTTTATATAAAGTGCTTTCATTTCTAAACAGTAAACAGATATGTATGAGAAATACCCTAAAATAAAAGGTACTGTCGCCTCATATAAAACATTTTATCTAAAATCCAAAATGCTGGAGTATAGAGACAAATAAAACATGTAGCTTCAATATCCAACATATTGAGGAGAGTGTAGTTAGCAATAGCTCATACACTATTTTTCTAGCTATCGTAGCACTCTCACTAAAGGCTTCAGTCATACAAAAGCTATACTTAAATCCAAACTGGTTCTCTAGCAGATTAGTAAGAATGGCTCACCCCGTGTTCAACAATGGCCTTTTTCCTTTTATTCAGATTACAACCTCTCACTTTCGATTATTTGAAAATGAAATAATCTCCAAAATAACGCTGTTTTTAAAACAAGCCATAAAATGTTGGTTGCAATTTCAGGTTAATCCACAAGAAAAGTCTAAACAAATATTACAACAAATGATATGGTTAGACTCAAATATACTAATTGATTTTAAAAAATTCAGATATTATCTTTGTAAATTATATCATAAATAAGACTGGCAGAGTTATGTCACACATGAAGCTAACAAAATATGGAAATGTCTGTTCTATCCAACATTACAACCAACTAACTGCAGCATTACAGCAAAAATGGAAGAGGCAAGTGGAAGGGGGAGAAAGTAAGGAACTTGTCTGTTGGCCCTGCATTAAAGACCAAAATGTGACCGGTTTCAGGAAACTAGGCATATGTCGCGGGTCACTACTTCACAGGAGAGCCATTTGAATGTAAACCAAAAAACCTTTGGGCAGAAATGCCTTCTCAAACATGTGATCTTTCATGTGCCTTAATAACAAACTTGTATGCCATCTGTAAATACAAATACATTTGTTAAATTACGAGCCTAGTTGGTTTAGCCACAGACAAAGCAAGCAACCTTCCAAGCAACCTTCCTGCTAGCCATGATTGGCTGAGATAATGAGTGGGCTGAACATGCCGAAAGATGAGTTTGGATTGGTCTACCAAATAGGACTCTTCTGTCTATTTGGTTAAAGAAAATTGTGATAAATAAAAAAGTAGACTAGTTTCATTTAAGGACCAAAAAATTGACAGCTGTGCCATACAGATTGCAAAATAGTGAGGAATAGATTTTCGATGTACCGATTCCATGGCACATGGTTTATGAACTGATTCACAAAACGACTCTGGATTCAAAACTTAAGAGTTTTTCAATTGAAATTATGATATAAAATTCTTCCAACCAATAGAATGTTATATAAACTCAGCAAGAAAAGAACCGTCCCTTTCTCAGCACCCTGTCTTTCAAAGATAATTCGTAAAAATCCAAATAACTTTACAGATCATCATTGTAAAGGGTTTAAACACTGTTTCCCATGATTTTTCTATGAACCATAAACAATTAATGCGAGTGAAGCGAAATTCATCCACCTGTGGAACGGTCGATAAGACACTATCAGCTTACAGACGGTGGGCAATTAAGGTCACAGTTATGAAATTTTGGGACACTAAAGAGGCCTTTCTACTGACTCTGAAAAACACCAAAAGAAAGATGCCCAGGGTCCCTGCTCATCTGCATTTACGTGCCTTAGGCATGCTCCAAGGAGGCATGAGGACTGCAGATGTGGCCAGGGCAATAAATTGCAATGTCCGTACTGTGAGACGCATAAGACAGCACTACAGGGAGACAGGACGGACAGCTGATCATCCTCGCAGTGGCAGACCACGGGTGATAACACCTGCACAGGATTAGCACATCCGAACATTACACCTGCGGGACAGGTACAGGATGGCAACAACAACTGCCCGAGTTACACCAGGAACGCACAATCCCTCCATCAGTGTTCAGACTGTCTGCAATAGGCTGAGAGAGGCTGGACTGTTGTAAGGCAGGTCATCACCAGACATCACTGGCAACAACGTCGCCTATGGGCACAAACCCACTGTCGCTGTACCAGACAGGACTGGCAAAAAGTGCTCTTCACTGATGAGTCACGTTTTTGTCTTATCAGGGGTGATAGTCAGGTTCGTGTTTATTGAAGGAATGAGTGTTACACCAAGATCTGTACTCTGGAGACGGATCAATTTGGAGGTGGAGAGTCCGTCATGGTCTGAAGCGGTGTGTCACAGAAAACATCCTCCTTCCTCATGTGGTTCCCTTCCAGCAGGCTCATCCTGAGATGATCCTCCAGCATGACAATGCCACCGCTATTCTGCTCGTTCTGTGCTTGATTTACTGCAAGACAGGAATGTCAGTGTTCTGCCATGGCCAGCGAAGAGCCCGGATCTCAATCCCATTGAGCACGTCTGGGCCCTGTTGGATCGGAGGGTGAGGGCTAGGGCCATTCCCCTCAGAAATGTCTGGGAACGTCCAGGTGCTCCCCTCAGAAATGTCCGGGAACTTGCAGGTGCCTTGGTGGAAGAGTGGGATAACATCTCACAGCAAGAACTGGCCATTCTGGTGCAGTCCATGACAAGGAGATGCACTGCAGTACTTAATGCAGCTGGTGGCCACACCAGATACTTACTTTTGATTTTGTCCCTTTGTTCAGGGACACATTATTCAATTTCTGTTTCAGTTTATGTCTCAGTTGTTGAATCTTGTTATGTTCATACAAATATTTACACATGTTAAGTTTGCTGAAAATAAACGCAGTTGACAGTGAGAGGACGTTTCTTTTTTTGCTGAGTTTATATATTCTAGGTGTCACCAGTTTTCTTCATCTTGGCCCATTGTTACGGGTGTGTACTGGAGGCGAAGTCAGGTGCAGGAGAGCAGAGTGTAGTGTCATGACGTTGGCCTGTGGGTAAGGTTTATGCCCCCTCCCCATAAATACCTTTCTCCCTTCCCTCTCTCTTGACTCTACAGAGGGACTCTTGAATAGCCTTTGTTAAACAGAGAGTCTGGGAACATCAAACAAGTGGAGGGAAAGGAACCATATTTCAGTGATAGAACCAGTTGAAAATATGCATTGGGACTTAAAACCTGTTATGGCTGCATTCCTTTGTTCTCAATTTCCACCTGAAGACATACCCAAATCTAACTGCCTGTAGCTCAGCCCCAGAGGCAATGATATGCATATTATTGGAATCATTTGAATGGAAACATTCTGAAGTTTGTGGAAATGTTAATTGAATGTAGGAGAATATAACACAGTAGATCTGGTGGAAGAAAAGAGAAAGAAAGAGCATACGTTTTCTGTTTTTTATTGTTGTAGTATCATCTTTCACATGTACTAGGATAGCCACACAGTCAGATAGGATGCTGGAGATCATTTTGATGGATAACACAAGAGGGCAACTGTAGGTGTGCAAAGATACAGACTGATACCTTCAGGAATGGGTAAGCTACATGACATTTAGCCACCCAGGTGCCCCACACAAGTTGCCCAAATGTACCCAAGTGGCCGAATTGGTGAAAATACCTATAACTATATACATCAGTGCAAATAACTATATACAACATATCAAAAAGCAATTCTAACACACACACACACACACCATTTTTTTTATTTTTTTATATTAGAAAATAAATATTTAAAAAAAAACTGTACAGTCCTCGTCATAATACTTTGCTGCCTGTGCCCTGTCCCATATCAGTCTCTTTCTGATGTAAAGCAGAGGCAAACTGAACAAGTGGTGCAGTTCATGCGACACAGAACACAATGACGCCTCCATGCTGTGCCCTTTTGGCCGTGAGGCACAGTCATGCCTGCAGTAATGAACTGTAGCATATGAACACCACTGGGGGCAAAGGTAGAGCGGGCAGCTTGGCACCGGGGGCTCCCAGTCGGAGTCGCTATCACTGTGAAAGAAAACATTAAAAAAATATTTGTATTGTATGAGCCTTTTATCATCACATAAAATAAACAGATATGTATTGTATAGAGCAGAGGGAACAGTCACTAAGGTGAAGTGCTGTTCCATTCAACTCTGGCCATTGTTGTATATACAGTGCCTTGCGAAAGTATTCGGCCCCCTTGAACTTTGCGACCTTTTGCCACATTTCAGGCTTCAAACATAAAGATATAAAACTGTATTTTTTTGTGAAGAATCAACAACAAGTGGGACACAATCATGAAGTGGAACGACATTTATTGGATATTTCAAACTTTTTTAACAAATCAAAAACTGAAAAATTGGGCGTGCAAAATTATTGCAATTTTTTTGGGGGGGACTAGATAAACGATTGTTTACGGGTGGTAATCATAATATATATATATTTTTATATTTCATAAAACGGCATTAGCACTTACCTGTCCAGAAGTACGTCCTGTCCTTGCAGAAACAGCTCCTCAGTTTGTTTGAATCATAACACTCCAAGATTCCTCAAACAAAAAATCTGTCTCACTTTCACTTTTTCACTTTCACTTTAGACTTTGACTTCGCTTTACCTGATTTATTCGCCATGATGTCTTCAATGAAATCGTTGAAACTACAACTTTACGAAATACAGCTGCGCGTAAAAAAAAGTCTACACATTATATCTCAGATTCACATGGAATTGTTGTGCAATTCAAATGTTTAAATATACAATTATTGGTGAAAATATTAAATGTAATTTTAGCTTCCAAATGAGAGATTTGGCTTTTCTCAATCAGTGGCCTGCCCCTGTGAAGAGACATTGGCTATAAACTATGAAACACACCCTTCTCCCTCCACTATATAAAAGCCCTTGATGAAAATGTAACCTCCTGTTCTGGGTACATTAGGATGACGGTCCGATGTCAGAATGATTCAGATAATAACTACAGAACAAAGCCAACCTCGGTGTGAGCTTTGGTTGCGAATGGTATGAACTATGAACTCTTATTCGCTACAGAAGTGATTCCTCCTAGCCATTGAGTTAGCAGCGGCCTCTGTAAACGTGGGCTAGGAGAGGACAGACAGAGTATCCCGTCTACCACCCAACGACGACACTACAACGTTTCCTGTTCACCACCAGAGACACTCTTCAAAGGACAAAGGACTCTGTTGGGCAACACGGACAACCATCTACCACCAACCTATTGAAGTGCAGCTCAGAGTAAATATTTATTGCATTTTCCTTTTCCAAATGGGTGGTAATTTAGAATGCATAGGATATTGTTTTTACGATAGAGTAGCTGCCTACGGCCCGATAGAAACATCGCTTCTCCCTTTGTTCTTCAGTTTTCCCGCTCTTTCACTCAAACCCTGCCCCCTTGTCTTTGTGTAACCAGCTGTCATATATGTTCCGTCTGCTAGGGACGTTTTCCTTTATGACATAATTTGTAATCAAGGTATGATTCATTCTGTGTGATTAGTTAGGTATTTAGTAAATAAATAATTAAAACCAATTTTGTATTTGTAACGGTTTTCTTTAGATGAAAGAGAGGCGGACCAAAATGCAGCGTGGTTTCTATTCATGTTTTTTTAATGAAGAAAACTACACATGAATAAACTAACAAAACAGTAAATGTGAGAAAACCTAAACAGCCTATCTGGTGACAACAAACACAAAGACAGGAACAATCACCCACGAAACACTCAAAGAATATGGCTGCCTAAATATGGTTCCCAATCAGAGACAACGATAAACACCTGCCTCTGATTGAGAACCACTCCAGACAGCCATAGACTATGCTAGAAACCCCTACTATAATACAAACCCAATACCTAACACAAACCCCAAGACAAAACACACCACACACAAAACCCATGTCACACCCTGGCCTGACCAAATTAATAAAGAAAACACAAAATACTAAGACCAGGGCGTGACAGAACCCCCCCCCCCCAAGGTGCTTACTCCCGACCGCACAACTAAACCCATAGGGGAGGGTCCGGGTGGGCGTCTGTCCATGGTGGCGGCTCCGGCGCGGGACGTGGACCTCACTCCAACAAAGTCTTAGTCCCTTTGCCTTGCGTCCATAGATAGGCGATCCTCGCCGCCGACCTTGGCCTAGTAGTCCTCACCAAGGGCCCCACTGGACTGAGGGGCAGCTCGGGACTGAGGTGCAGCTCGGGACTGAGGTAGCTCGGGACTGAGGGGAAGCTCGGGACTGAGAGGAAGCTCGGGACTGAGAGGAAGCTCGGGACTGAGAGGAAGCTCGGGACTGAGAGGAAGCCCAGGCAGGTAGTTGGCTCTGGCAGATCCTGGCGAATCCTGGCTGAATGGCGGATCCTGGCTGACTGGCGGATCTGGAAGATCCTGGCTGAATAGCGGATCCTGGCTGACTGGCGGATCTGGAAGATCCTGGCTGACTGGCAGCTCTGGCTGCTCCATGCTGACTGGCGACTCTGGCTGCTCCATGCTGACTGGCGACTCTGGCTGCTCCATGCTGACTGGCGGCTCTGGCTGCTCCATGCTGACTGGCGGCTCTGGCTGCTCCATGCTGACTGGCGGCTCTGGCTGCTCCATGCTGACTGGCGGCTCTGGCTGCTCCATACAGATTGGCAGCTCTGGCGGCTCCTTGCAGATTGGCAGCTCTGGCGGCTCCTTGCAGACTGGCAGCTCCTTGCAGACTGGCAGCTCTATGCAGACTGGCAGCTTTGAACAGGAGGGAGACTTCGGCAGCGCTGTAGAGGAGGAAGGCTCTGGCAGCGCTAGATAGGCGGGAGACTCCGGCAGCGCTGGAGAGGAGGAAGGCTCTGGCAGCGCTGGACAGGCGAGGCGCACTGTAGGCCTGATGCGTGGTGCTGGCACTGTAGGTACTGGGCCGAGAACTCGCACAGGAAGCCTGGAGACTATATATAGCTGCCACCGGAGGGCTGATGCGTGGAGGTGGTACTGGATAGACCGGACCGTGCAGACGCACTGGAGCTCTTGAGCACCGAGCCTGCCCAACCTTACTTGGTTGAATACTCCCAGTCGCCCTGCCAGTGTGGCGAGGTGGAATAGCCCGCACTGGGCTATGCAGGCGAACCGGAGACACCGAGCGCAAGGCTGGTGCCATGTAAGCCGGCCCAAGGAGACGCACTGGAGACCAGATGCGTAGAGCCGGCTTCATGGCACTTGGCTCGATGCTCACTCTAGCCTGGCCGATACGCGGAGCTGGAATGTACCGCACCGGGCTATGCACCCGCACTGGAGACACCGTGCGCACCACAGCATAACACGGCTCTCTAGCCCCCCGGTAAGCACAGGAAGTTTGCGCAGGTCTCCTACCTGGCGTAGTCATACACCCTGTGAGCCCCCCCCCCAATAATTTTTGGGGGCAGACTCTCGGGCTTTCTACCGCGCTGCCGTGCTTGTCTCTCCAACTCCATTCTCCGATAACCTTCCGCGCACTGCTCCATCGAATCCCAGGCGGGCTCCGGCACTCTCCCTGGGTCGACCGCCCACCTGTCTATCTCCTCCCAAGTAGTGTAGTCCATACTCTTGCTGTCCAAAACGTCCTCCCATGTCCATTCCTCTTTTCGCTGCTGTTGCCCATTACCACGCCGCTTGGTCCTGTTGTGGTGGGTGATTCTGTAACGGTTTTCTTTAGGTGAAGGAGAGGCGGACCAAAATGCAGCGTGGTGGTTATTCATGATTCTTTAATAAAGAAAACTATACATGAATAAACTAACAAAACAATAAATGTGAGAAAACCTAAACAGCATATCTGGTGACAACAAACACAAAGACAGGAACAATCACCCACGAAACACTCAAAGAATATGGCTGCCTAAATATGGTTCCCAATCAGAGACAACGATAAACACCTGCCTCTGATTGAGAACCACTCCAGACAGCCATAGACTATGCTAGAAACCCCTACTATAATACAAACCCAATACCTAACACAAACCCCAAGACAAAACACACCACACACACAAAACCCATGTCACCTGACCAAATTAATAAAGAAAATACTAAGACCAGGGCGTCACATTTCTCAGAACAAGAATAGACTGACGAGTTTCAGAAGAAAGTTATTTGTTTATGGACATTTTGAGCCTAATCGAACCCACAAATGCTGATGTTCCAGATACTCAACTAGGACAGTTTTATGCTTTTTTTATATTTATTTATTAATTTTTTTGAATTTTTACCCCTTTTTCTCCCCAATTTCATGGACTCCAATTGTTGTAGTAGCTACTATCTTGTCTCATCGCTACAACTCCCGTACGGGCTCGGGAGGGACGAAGGTTGAAAGTCATGCATCCTCCGATACACAACCTTCTTAACACAGCACACATCCAACCCGGAAGCCAGCCGCACCAATGCGCCGGAGGAAACACCGTGCACCCGGCCACCTTGGTTAGCGTACACTGAACCCAGCCCGCCACAGGAGTCGCTGGTGCACGATGAGACAAGGACACCCCTACCGACCAAGCCCTCCCTAACCCGGGCGACGCTAGGCCAATTGTGCGTCGCCCCACGGACCTCCCGGTCACGGCCGGTTACGACAGAGCCTGGGCGCGAACCCAGGGACTCTGATGGCACAGCTGGCGCTGCAGTACAGCGCCCTTAACCACTGCGCCACCCAGGAGGCCAGTTTTATGCTTTTTTTAATCAAAACAACCGTTTTCAGCTGTGCTAACATAATTGAAAAAAGGTTTTCTATTGATCAATTAGCCTTTTAAAATGATTAACTTGGATTAGCTAACACAATGTTTCGGATCAATTTTATATTATTTTAATGGACAAAAAATGTGCTTTTCTTTGAAGAACAAAGAAATGTCTAAGTGATCCCAAACTCTTGAACCGTAGTGTATAAATATTTTTTATTTGCTAAAAATGTGTCTCAGCCCCACCTGCCCTGAATGACGGATCGCCACTGGTTATTTCATAGTTTTGATGTCTTCACTATTATTCTACAATGTAGATGTAACGAGTGAGAGAGTCGGGAAGCGAGTTTGGGGAGTGAGTGTTTTAATAAATAAATGTCACATAATACAAAACAAGAAACCACAAACAATACACAGACATGACGCCTGGGGAAGGAACCAACGGGAGTGACATATATAGGGCAGGTAATCAAGGAGGTGATGGAGTCCAGGTGAGTCAGACAACGCGCGCGCGTGTGTGTGCATAACGATGGTGACAGTTGCACACCTAACGAGCAGACCTAGAGGCCGGAGAGGGAGCACACATTACAGTAGAAAATAGTTAAAGAAATAAAAAAAAAACCTTGAATTAGTAGATGTGTCCAAACTTTTGACTGGTACTGTATGCGCAAACTCTTTCGAACTATTTTGGCTGGGAAGCATGCGGATGGATGCTTTTAGTTTGTAAGATAACTTTAACATTAGGCTACTTACCATATTACAAAAGTGATACTTAATTGTGTTTGTGTCACATGGATGACGCTGGAGAGACAAAGCAGGTACGGGGAGTCAAACATTTAGTATAGAACGGACATGGAACGAGACAGGAACAGCGTCAGCAAACGAGAAATACAGACAAAAACAATTAATGCAGCAGCGGAGAACAGAGCAAGGGAACTGACAAATATAGGGGAGGTAATAAACAGGTGAGTCGAATATCGCTAATGCGCGTGACGAGGGAAGGCAGGTGTGCGTAATAGATGGCAGGAATTGCACACTGGAGCACTGGGGGAAGAGAGGGAGCAGACGTGACAGTTTGGTTGTCAACGCAACCAAATATCAATGTTTGAAGGAGTATCTTTTGCTTGGATAGGTCCATCTCTGCCACTGAGTCTAATAAGTTGAAGATCTGACATTGTTTTAAAGGTACAAATTCAACATATTTTACACAAGGTTTATCTATGTTATAAAATTGGTTACCATTATGACAAATCCTATGGTTTAAATTTTAACCCTCAAAACATGAGTAGATTACTTTTTTAAATCCAATGAATTTTCCACAAATTATGTTGGAACAATGTTGATCTAACCAGTTTGTGCCCAATGGGCAGCAATTCCCTTTCCTAACCCTTTCCAGCATTGCATTTTCTCCAAACCTACTATCTCACTTCAATGTATTTCCAGTCGATGCTCCCACAGATGATCAGATGCATTGCCTCTCAGCTCTGCTCCATCAACCACTGTGAGAACTTATGCAGACTCACAACTTGCATATTTTAAACTTGGTAAACAGAATGTATGTTAGAATTCATTATTCCACCACTAAGCGATATCTGAAACAATTAATAGTTTGTTTTTGTAATATACGCTTTGAGAGAAAAATATTATAATTCTGGCATTTTCTTTGCCCACATCTGACTACTCTTTTAGAGGCAAATGGTTTAGGAAAGGTCTCTTAATGAGACAATGTGTTGTATTGAGCAACTGACATTTCTGAGGTCCCCAGCACAGCTTTTACTGAAAACAATCTGCCCTCATGACTGGCTTTTCTTTTTAAAGGAAATAAATGTCTAATATGTTTCTGTGACAACTGTATAACCTTATGAGTGCCTTTTTTCTTTATCATTAGAAATGGTTCAACATGTGAACACAATTATATACCTACATTTAAATGTGTTTCAAGAGTTTATTTCCAAAATGCTAGATCCACCAATTTTTCACATTTGTTTTTTTTTCATCAGAAATTATTGATTATGGGTGCCTTCGTGTGTGTGTAAAATATGACTGTTTTCAGATTTTTCATTCACAGAGTTTAGATTTGTTTTAATGTTTTTTTGCAAAACTTTATCTGAGAGTGAGGAGGTTAAATAGCATTTTCAGCAGGTCCCTTGATTTCCATGGAAGCATCACTTATCAGCAGAGATTGAACCAGTTCAGGGAACAGAACCGAAAACTGGACAATATCACAATTTTTGGAGGAACAGAATCAGAACTGAGAACTAAAGTGATCTACATGTATACTGTTGTGGAACAGAACTGTTATTTTTAAAGCATGAGAACCAGTTAATAACCTTCTTTTACATTCCTGAACTTACATTCCAGCCCACTCTCTGAAGTTTAAATACACTCAAAGTTCCATCATAGAAGCTGCTCCTCCGTAGGTATAATTCTGTGGGCCTAATTCAGATAATGCATGTCATAAGAAGATACCCAGTGCTTCAAGCCAAGCCTTCTCCCCTACCCTCTCTCGCACTCTCCCCTCCTGCAAAATTTCAGTAGCATCTTACGCCCTCACTTGTCTGTCCAATTCATGTAGGCTAAACAACTATAGCTTGCCCGCTCCATAGCAAGATCAAGCTGCTCTATGAAGTAATTTAATGTTGAGCTAAATACATTTTTTAAAGGATTTCAGAGGTTTAAAAAGGAACAGAAAGGAACGTTATAAACCATAACTTTTTGGGGGTTTGAATCGGTTCAGAACTTTATTTTGCTGGTTGGAACAGAAAAATAAAATAATGGTTCTGTTCAGAATGAACCGATTGGAAAATAATTTAGGTTCCAGGCCCTGCTTATCAGTCATCTTAAATTGGACATCCCACAATGTGGCCCATAATAACAATACAGCAAACATTGGTGGCTGCAATAAAACATTGTATTTAAACTATTTAACTAGGCAAGTCAGTTAAGAACAAAAACGTATTTACAATGACAGCCTACGAGGGAACAGTGGGTTAACTGCCTTGTTCAGGGGCAGAATGACATTTTCAGTTTGGGGATTTGATCCAGCAGCCTTTTGGTTACTGGCCCTATGCTCTAACCACTAGGCTACCTGCCACCCCTGAAGTTTGTGTCAGAAGTGGGATCAGGACCAACAATGCATAGAGGGTTAATTGGGGGACTGGTTTCAATTGGATGAAGATTTTAACCTTTGACTCTTCATCACTTAAGGAAATTCACTCTGTGTGGAGATGGGGTTGGGCTGCTTTGTCCAATCAATCCCCCAAGGGGCTGTAACTTAGTTTGTAGCCCATTTCAATATTTGAGCAATGTGCTACTTTCTTATGGCATTTCGCAAGCACACTAAATAAAATGTTAGAGAAAGACCAAATACACTCGATTCCAAGTCAGATGTCACCTTGAGGCCCTCATTTTTGCTGTCTGAATAGAGGGTCCTTCATAAATTCCACAGTGATCAAATGCGTATTTTATTCTTCTGCGTTTCACAGCCTATTCAAGGTTTTATTGCCTCCAAGATCCACATCACAGCTGAGGGGGTCATTACAAACAATCCATTATGCCACTGATGAATAAACTTGCAATAACAGATAGACAGATAGATATTTCAATGAGGATGTTTGCCATTGTAACTGTAATTTGAGAATAACAAAGGCTCAAATGCCCAGGGATTTGGGGATATAATTACTGAGCGAAGATTTCTTGTAGAGCGGTAACAAAATCTGAGACTGTAAATCTTCAACTACAAAAAAAAATCCAGTTTGCCACCTGTCATATTAAATCGTTATTAGTTATTAAATTTAGGTCCAGTCCAGACTCTTTGGCTCAACAATATGATACCGGGATTGGAGCACTAGTGGACTCACGCTGACTCTCTATCAAACTCTCGAACAATAGGTTTCAATTCATTACACTACGGTTTTAGTAGATACTAGTGAACTACTTTAGCGAGACATTCTTTGAAACAAATGGGTGATTTTCTCCCTTAGTTGGCCCCTTCTTCAACGTTATCATTTTTTTTAAAATTGCTTCCGAGTACCTGTGCCACTAGAGTATCTGGGTTTGAGTCCAGACTTTGTCGCAGCCGGCCGTGACCGGGAGAACTATGGAGCGGCGCACAATTTATTGACCCAGCAGGGATGTTCTTGTCCCATCGTCCACTAGCGACTCCTGTGGCGCAATGCACACTGACACGGTCTCCAGGTGTACGGTGTTTCCTCCGACGCATTGGTGCGGCTGGCTTCCGGGTTAATCAGGCATTGTGTCAAGAAGCGGCTTGGCTTGGCTGGGTTGGGTTGTGTTTCGGAGGACGCACGGCTCTCAACCTTTGCCTCTCCCGAGTCCACATAGGAGTTTCAGCGATGGGATAAGACTGTAAACTACCAATTGGACACCACGAAATTGAGGAGAAAAAGGAGTAAAAAAAAATAAAAAATTTGGAAAGGGAAGTGTATTTAGGTGGTGAAATGAGGTCAGTTATTTGAGACATCTCAGAGATTTAAAAGGACACAAAGCTAAATATTGTCACCAAGATTTACAATATTCAACCTCAGCTGGAGGCAAATAAATCTCTTAAATTAAATATTCAAACAACAATCGTAGGGTAAACAGCCACTGGTTTTTACCAATGGGAAGTCAAAAAAGCGATAGATGTGTGTCTGTCAGGATTTTTTTATTAAATCAGTATTCACTGTGATGACTGGCACTCAACCTGCATTTCAAATTCTGCTTTGGGATATTTCCATGCTGTGCTTTCGCTGTCATCATTGTGTTATCCCCTGGAGCCCTACCACCAGTCACATAGTAAACAGGTCTGTCCAACAACAGTTGGTGGCTTGATTATTATCTTGGCAGCCATAAGGTTTTGAGATAATGAGAATTAAGATGATGTTAATTCTCTCGCTCTCATCACGAGCCCTGTAGCAGGTTTTTAGCTCTGAACCGTCTGAACGTCCACAGAGGTTTAGGCCTGTATATCATTCCCAACTGTAGCAATTCACTGATAACGTAAAGTGGGTCTTCACTGTATATGGTAAAATACTTCACTGAAGAATGTGAAACCCTGCCATGGCCCACCCATTACAGTGGCAGGTTTAGGGAAGAGGCCAGGGCCATGATGAGTTCATGACCGATAAATCTCAGACATGAATGACGATATACCCTATATGACCTCCAGCTGTGAGGGTACAATATCCTGCAGTATAATGTTACCATGGTTAAGTAGGTTGTGAGGTCAAGGTCTTTGAGAGGGTCAGATGTTTTTTCTAAATTGCAGTCAGAGATGTGAAACCATAAGATTTTCCTTAGACCTTAGAGTCTAATACTGATTTTGAACAATAATAAGGCGGTCTGCTCCATTTAACCCTCTTGCTGAACTGTCAGCTTTTCTGTATCAGGTTTGCCTTGTATCCAGTATGTGAGCCAATTCCAAATAATTTCTGCATGGCATTCAAGTGTAAATAGAACTGATGTTCACCTCAAAAATGTTGAGTGGCACAATTGCTAGGGACTTTCAGAGTAGCCTACATGCCAATTGAATCTGAAAAGTTTATCACTGCAATCCTTTTAACTTAACTTAAACTTAATCCAAGCAGACAGTGCAAGTTATAGCCTTGATTCCAAAAATTGAAATGTTCATCTTTTCCTGCATACGGTAGGTATCACAGCAGCTAGGACATACATTACCTCTTGGGTATTCAGTGCATTCAGAAATCTTGTTACGTTACAGCCTTACAGTTACGTTACAAAATTGATTAAATACTTGTTGTCCCTCATCAATCTACACACAATACCCCACAATGACAAAGTATAAACAGGTTTTTAGACATTTTTGTAAATGTATTAAAAATAAAAAGCTATTTGGAGCTATTTGGAGATGTGTGGAGATGGGAGAACATTCCAGATGGACAACTATCTCTGCCGCACTCTACCAATCAGGCCTTTATGGTGGAGTGGCCAGATAGAAGCCACTGATTAGTAAAAGGCACATGACAGCCCACTTGGAGTTTGCCAAAGGACTGTCAGACCATGAGAAGCAAGATTCTCTGGTCTGATGAAACAAAGATTGAACTCTTTGTCCTGAATGCCAAGTGTCACGTCAGGAGGAAACATGGCACCATCCCTACGGTGAAGAATGGTGGTGGCAGCATCATGCTGTGGGATTGTTTTTTTAGTGGCAGGGACTGGGAGACTAGTCAGGATTGATGGAAAGATGAACAGAGCAAAGTACAGAGAGGTCCTTGATGAACCTGCTCCAGAGCTCTCAGGACCTCCGACTGGGGTAAAGGTTCACCTTCCAACAGGACAACGACCGAAAGCACACAGCCAAAACAGCGCAGGAGTGGCTTTGGGACAAGTCTCTGAATGTCTTTGAGCGGCCCAGCTAGAGCCCAGACTTGAACCCGATCGAACATCTCTCCACAGAGCTGAAAATAGCTGTGCAGCAACGCTCCCCATCCAACCTGACAGATGTTGAGGGGATCTGCAGAGAAGAATGTGAGAAACTCCCCAAATACAATTATTGATGTGTCAGTGTCCCTAGTGAATGCACTAAATTAATGGTTTGTTTCATCCAGCAAAAAGACTAAAATGAATATTAATTGTGGAGGGATTAAGCTTGTTTTCTTGCTTACACTATTATTCAATAACATGTGTGAACATTTTGTAAAGGCTAGATAGAAAATTCTGGAACTTGAATAGCTCATCCAATGTTCTTGCACAATAGCAGCTGAATCTGTTGAGAGTTGGATGGTAGGCCTACATAGCTGCCTGCACAGTGCACACACAGTGATAGATTGTAAATAACCACTTGAGAAAGGCACTAGAGGTACATATTTCAAATAGTAGTGTCGGTTTTGGGTGTCATCAGTTCAGAACGAGTTAAAATAATGAATGTGGTGCAATATAGGAGCGTTAAAACAGATGCTGATGTGGAGTGGTACAATAACTCGGGTCAAATCCCACTGGGACAGTTTAGTATGACAAATAGGTTGGATGAAAACATGTGACCCTTTTTTAAGGCGTCAACTTCCATCAGCATTCTGTTTATGTTCAGTGGAGAACGCTGTAGCAAATGGTTTGGAAATGTATGTATGATACACAATTGACCGAAGCATATATCACATTAAGAGGGACCCCACTAGGCACAAATATGGTTGAGTCAACGTTGTTTCAACATAATTTGTCAACATATTGTGATGTGGAATCTACATTTAAAATACATAGAACTTTAAAAAAAGTTATCAATGTAAACTGTTATTATATCTTCTATAAGAAATATTTAGGCTGGGCAGCACATACCACTGGAGTATTGATCTATCTACAGATACCATTTGGTCTCCCATCCAGTATTTTAACCAAGCCCATCCCTGCACAGCTATGATATATGTTACTGACTATTACCAATGTGCTATCGTGAGATGTGCTATCATTAAAAAGTAATTTTTTTTTTACTGTTGCTATTGAAGTAATTCCAAAGGGTAGGTTTAACCAAGCAAATGAAATGTAACCATACTCTATCATTTATATATTATCAATGATGCTATTTAGGACTATATAGCCATTTGCAAAGTCATCATCAGCTGTTGATCAATTCAACCCAGGATTCACATAGTCCTAGGGTTTTAAGCTCTGGTTGATTTAAAATGTAACGATATTTAGTCATATTGAATTGTGTTTGGTTGTCAACACAACCAAATATCAACATTTGAAGGAGATGTATCTTCTGCTTGGATAGTTCCATCTGTGCCACTAACTTAGTTTGGCTTTAACTCCAGTTTGTCTACAAATTAATAATTTATATGTTGGATTCATGTCTCCATCTCAACCAGAATTCTAAGTTAAAGAATAGGGCTAAATAACAAATATTGATTTGATTTAGTCACATTTTTTTATTTTGATACGTGAACCCAGCATATTGATTATGAATTTGTAGACAAACTGGAATTAAAGACAGACATTGGCAAGCGGAAGATAAATCTCCTTCAAATGTTGATATTTGGATGCGATGACAACCAAACACAATATAACTCAATATCACCTTTGGAATACAATAAATAGCTTATTAACTTGTCATATTCACGTCTCCAACTCAACCAAAAGTAAAAGAATGGGCATAAGCCAGTTGCTCAAATGGAACTATCCAAGCAGTAGATACATGGTGTTCAACCTTCCCGAGTTCTCCCATGTCACACCGCTCCTCCGCACACTACACTGGCTTGCAGTAGAAGCTCACATTCAGTACAAGACCATGGTGCTTGCCTACGGAGCAGCAAGAGGAACTGCCCCTCCCTACCGTCAGGCTATGCTCAAACCCTACACCCCAACCAGAGCACAATGTTCTGCCACTTCTGGTCTATTGGCCAGAATATTGCTACATGTGGTTATCTTATCTTGTCTGCTAAATTACTCAAATGTAAATGTAAAATTTCCTTTAAAATGTTAATATTTGGTTGCATTGTCAACCAAACACAAATCAATATTACTTTTGTAATACAATAAATATCCACAAGGCTATCTTACAAACTAATGTAACACATCCATGTATTTTCATGTAATTATAGGCATGCATGTTCAAGATAGGTCGTCGCAGGTCTGTGGAGATCTTTACAATTTCTGTAATAATCTCAAACAGCATTGATCACTTGCACCATGTACTTTTAATGTAATCGCAACTGAAATCCAGGTTGTTTGTGTCACGCCCTGACCTTAGAGAGCCTATTTATTTTTCTATTTGGTTAGGTCGGGGTGTGATTTGGGTGGGCATTCTAGTTTTTCTATTTCTTTGTTGGCCGGGTATGGTTCCCAATCAGAGGCAGCTATCTATCGTTGTCTCTGATTGGGGATCAGCAGTCTTTTTTCCACCTTTAGTTTGTGGGATCTTGTTTTTGTATAGTTGCTGTGTTAGCGCTACAAAACTTTACGTGTCGTTTATTTTTCTTGTTTTTTGGTGTTCATTGAATAAATGTATGATGTACGCCTACCACGCTGCACCTTGGTCCAATCCATGTTTCAACGATCGTGACAGAAGATCCCACCTCAACTGGACCAAGCAGCGTGCCCGGGAGGAGATGGCATCCTGGTTTATAGAGGAGGTTGAGGAGAGAATAGCCTGGACTTGGGAGGAAGTATTGGAGAGATATGAAAGCCTGCCGGGGAAGCAGGCGGAAGCAGCATCAACGAAGATTCCGGGGGTCGCAACCATGACGCAAGCACGAGAGGCACATGGGGTGGTTGGAGGAGCCAGGTTTCAAACCAGAGCCAACTCCCCGCAATCGCTTTAAGGAGCATGTGACCGTTCAGGCACCATGTTATGCGATGATACGCACTGTGTCGCCAGTGCACCTTCACAGCTCAGTGCGTCCTGTGCCAGCGCCCCGCACTTGCCGGGCTAAAGTGAGTATCCAGCCAGGAAGCATAGTGCCAGCTCTACGCTCCAGACCTCCAGTGTGCCTCCTCGGTCCAGGATATCCTGCGTCGGCTCTACGCACTGTGTCGCCAGTGCGCCTTCACAGCCCAGTGCGTCCTGTGCCAGCGCCCCGCACTTGCCGGGCTAAAGTGAGCATCCAGCCAGGACGCGTTGTGCCAGCTCCATGCACCCGGCCTCCAGTGCGTGTCTCCAGCCCTGTACGTCCTGTGCCTGCTCCACGCACGAAGCCTCCAGTGTTGATCCATGGCCCGAAGCCTCCAGTGATGATCCTTGACACGAAGCCTCCAGTGATGATCCGTGGCACGAAGCCTCCAGTGATGATTCATGGCCTCCTGCGACGGTCTGCAGTCCAGAGTCTCCAGAGACGGTCTGTTCCTCCGGCGACGATCCACGGTCCGGTTCCTCCGGCGACTGCTTATCTCTCATTTACAAACAATTTAACATAAATGGTATCATAACAGCTGCCAAAAGACTGTACAATGTGTCAACAAACAAGCAACAATTTCCAGTGCGCTGGTTTTCCTTACGCTGGTTTACTGCTTAAAGGGTAAAGAAACCAATGTAATTTTGTAATTTGGGTGACCTGTCCTTTTATTGACTTTTAAGAGGTTTGAAGACTGTATGTGGTTCCTCAAAATTTCACCTTTCAACTAAGCATCTGTTATTGTGAAGGTTAGTGGAATGTTATTCCCTCAGAATGAAATTAAACGGGTTCATGCCAGTCCTACCTCAAGATGAGTCATCCTAGTTAATTAAGAAACTACAAATTACCCACTCCTTGCATAAATCTATTAAGATATCAGCTAACTAAAAATGGGATAGGCAATCCAAAGGATACTACATGATGATTGATTGATTCTCTTTGAGATCCTCAAGTTTTACAAAGGTAGTCTGCAAGAGACGAAGAGTTTTATTTGTTTCATTTGCATGGCTTGGTATGATAGCCCTAAGTGGCAAATAATTTTCCCTGACTCAAGTGATGCTGGGTTGACAATTATCATTCCTTGTAGGTTGGCCACTTTTGAAGGTAGATATGACATCATTAGCAATATGACATCATCATAGACAGCAGGGTGACTTCCTGCTCACAGACATGAACAACATAACTTAAATCTGCCAACAACAAAAACATTCTCAATACATTTGGAATGTGAAGATGTCACAAACCACAATAATGTAAACACAACTTTGTCTGTTTAGGAGATAGACTTTGCTTGCTAGCAGTGTTGAGCAGCTAATTAATGGTAAATAGCTAGATTTTTTTGCCTCTCAGTTAGCCAAGATGGTTAGCTATCTATGCTATCTATCCAAGGTTGTTTAAATATACACTCCCCTCCATATCTATTTGGACAGTGAAGCTAACATAAAATTTGGCTCTATACTTGTCATGCCCTGATCTGTTTCACCTGTCTTTGTCTCCACCCCCCTCCAGGTGTCGCCCATTATCCCCTGTGTATTTATACCTGTGTTCTCTGTTTGTATGTTGCCTGTTCATTTTGTTCATACACCCTACCAGCGTTTTGTTTCCCTGCTCCTGTTTTATAGTTTCCCGGTTCTGACCGTTCAGCCTGCACTGACCCTAAGCCTGCCTGTCATTCTGTATCTTTTCCCCACTACTCTGGATAACCGACCTCTGCCTGACCTGAACCTGAGCCCACTTGCTGTCCTGTACCTTCTTACACCCTCTCTGGATTATTGACCACTGCCTGCCTTGTCCTGTCGTTTGTTTCTTCAACACTGTCTGCATCTGAGTCAAACCTTAAAATGTGATAATACTCCAGCATTTTAGATTTAAGAGAATATTTTATATTAGGTGACAAATAGCTTTTATTTGTGGGTATCAGGCCACCATAGACCTAGACATACCAAAACCCCATGGAATTACAAAAAACCCTAGACAAGATAAAAACACACATACCACCCTCGTCACACCCTGAACTAACCAAAATAATGAAGAAAACAAAGATAACTAAGGTCAGGGTGTGATTGGATGTTAATTTGACTAGGCTACCTGTATTTAACACTTTGCAGTGAAACGAGACTTCTCAGAAAATTCTTGCGAACACTTTGCATGACACCCAGTGTAATTTTAGTGATAATGCCCTCGAAGCCGGTGTTTGGAGGATATATTGGCACGGTTTGCCGACCCTCGACTTTGTCAAGGGCCTAACAACACCCATGCCTACACACCAGCCACTTGGGCATGATCACTTAAAAGACACTGGGTGTCAAGCAAAGTGTTACCAAGATTAAACAATCCCAAAAATCCTAACCTCGGTCATGGTGAGAGGTTGGCATGTTTTGATGTAGTCCCTGTAACAACATCATTATTCATAATTCCTTTCATGATTTTTCTTAAACTTGGCATTTTCAGGATTAATTTAGAAGTGTTCAGAAATAAAATGACTGAACATTAATTGAAGTGCTTTCATTTCTAAACAGTAAAACAGATATGTATGAAAGTACCCTAAAAAAGGGACATTCTGTACTGTTGCCTTATATGAAACATTTGAGCTCAAATCCAACATGATGGAGTATAGAGACAAATAAAACATGTAGCTTCAATGTCCAAATACAGTACATATCTCGAAGTGTAGTTAGCAAATCGCTCATACACTCTTTTGCTAGCTATCGCAACACTCACTTTTTTTAAACAAGCCATAGAAAGTTGGTTGCAATTTCAGTTTAATCCACCAGAAAAGACAGAACAAATAATACAAACAATATTATTGTTCAACTAAAATACAATAATATAATGGTATAACCTTTGTAAATGATATCATAAATATGACTGGTGGAGTTGTCACACATGCAGCTAACAAAAATAGAACCAGCTAATTGCAGCATTACCGCAAAAATGGAAGAGGAATGTGGAAGGGGGAGAAAATAAGGAACTTCTCAGTTGGCCCTGCATTAAAGACCAAAATTGGTTAAAGAAAGAAAAATAAATTGTAAGAAATAAAAAAGTAGACCAGTTTCATTTAAGGGCAAAAAATTGACAGCTGTGCCATACAGATTGCAAAATAGTTGGGAAGAGATTTTCGATGTACCGATTCCATGGCACATGGTTTATGAACTGATTCACAAAACAACGCCAGATTCAAAACTTAGGGGTTTTTCAATTGAAATTATTAAACAAAATTCTTATAACGTTTTTAATATATATATATATATATATATATATATATATATATATATACAGTACCTTGCGAAAGTATTCGGCCCCCTTGAACTTTGCGACCTTTTGCCACATTTCAGGCTTCAAACATAAAGATATAAAACTGTATTTTTTTGTGAAGAATCAACAACAAGTGGGACACAATCATGAAGTGGAACGACATTTATTGGATATTTCAAACTTTTTTAACAAATCAAAAACTGAAAAATTGGGCGTGCAAAATTATTCAGCCCCTTTACTTTCAGTGCAGCAAACTCTCTCCAGAAGTTCATAGAGGATCTCTGAATGATCCTATGTTGACCTAAATGACTAATGATGATAAATACAATCCACCTGTGTGTAATCAAGTCTCCGTATAAATGCACCTGCACTGTGATAGTCTCAGAGGTCCGTTAAAAGCGCAGAGAGCATCATGAAGAACAAGGAACACACCAGGCAGGTCCGAGATACTGTTGTGAAGAAGTTTAAAGCCGGATTTGGATACAAAAATATTTCCCAAGCTTTAAACATCCCAAGGAGCACTGTGCAAGCGATAATATTGAAATGGAAGGAGTATCAGACCACTGCAAATCTACCAAGACCTGGCCGTCCCTCTAAACTTTCAGCTCATACAAGGAGAAGACTGATCAGAGATGCAGCCAAGAGGCCCATGATCACTCTGGATGAACTGCAGAGATCTACAGCTGAGGTGGGAGACTCTGTCCATAGGACAACAATCAGTCGTATATTGCACAAATCTGGCCTTTATGGAAGAGTGGCAAGAAGAAAGCCATTTCTTAAAGATATCCATAAAAAGTGGCGTTTAAAGTTTGCCACAAGCCACCTGGGAGACACACCAAACATGTGGAAGAAGGTGCTCTGGTCAGATGAAACCAAAATTGAACTTTTTGGCAACAATGCAAAACGTTATGTTTGGCGTAAAAGCAACACAGCTCATCACCCTGAACACACCATGCCCACTGTCAAACATGGTGGTGGCAGCATCATGGTTTGGGCCTGCTTTTCTTCAGCAGGGACAGAGAAGATGGTTAAAATTGATGGGAAGATGGATGGAGCCAAATACAGGACCATTCTGGAAGAAAACCTGATGGAGTCTGCAAAAGACCTGAGACAGGGACGGAGATTTGTCTTCCAACAAGACAATGATCCAAAACATAAAGCAAAATCTACAATGGAATGGTTCAAAAATAAACATATCCAGGTGTTAGAATGGCCAAGTCAAAGTCCAGACCTGAATCCAATCGAGAATCTGTGGAAAGAACTGAAAACTGCTGTTCACAAATGCTCTCCATCCAACCTCACTGAGCTCGAGCTGTTTTGCAAGGAGGAATGGGAAAAAATTTCAGTCTCTCGATGTGCAAAACTGATAGAGACTTACAGCTGTAATCGCAGCAAAAGGTGGCGCTACAAAGTATTAACTTAAGGGTGCTGAATAATTTTGCACGCCCAATTTTTCAGTTTTTGATTTGTTAAAAAAGTTTGAAATATCCAATAAATGTCGTTCCACTTCATGATTGTGTCCCACTTGTTGTTGATTCTTCACAAAAAATACAGTTTTATATCTTTATGTTTGAAGCCTGAAATGTGGCAAAAGGTCGCAAAGTTCAAGGGGGCCGAATACTTTCGCAAGGCACTGTATATACACTGCTCAAAAAAATAAAGGGAACACTAAAATAACACATCCTAGATCTGAATGAATGAAATATTCTTATTAAATACTTTTTTCTTTACATATTTGAATGTGATGGAAATAAAATGTATCAACCCATGGAGGTCTGGATTTGGAGTCACACTCAAAATTAAAGTGGAAAACCACACTACAGGCTGATCCAACTTTGATGTAGTGTCCTTAAAACAAGTCAAAATGAGGCTCAGTATGTGTGGCCTCCACGTGCCTGTATGACCTCCCTACAACGCCTGGGCATGCTACTGATGAGGTGGCGGATGGTCTCCTGAGGGATCTCCTCCCAGACCTGGACTAAAGCATCCGCCAACTCCTGGACAGTCTGTGGTGCAACGTGGCGTTGGTGGATGGAGCAAGACATGATGTCCCAGATGTGCTCAATTGGATTCAGGTCTGGGGAACGGGCGGACCAGTCCATAGCATCAATGCCTTCCTCTTGCAGGAACTGCTGACACACTCCAGCCACATGAGGTCTAGCATTGTCTTGCATTAGGAGGAACCCAGGGCCAACCGCACCAGCTTATGGTCTCACAACGGGTCTGAGGATCTCATCTCGGTACCTAATGGCAGTCAGGCTACCTCTGGCGAGCACATGGAGGGCTGTGCGGCCCCCCAAAGAAATGCCACCCCACACCATGACTGACCCACCGGCAAACCGGTCATGCTGGAGGATGTTGCAGGCAGCAGAACGTTCTTCCCGGCGTCTCCAGACTGTCACGTCTGTCACATGTGCTCAGTGTGAACCTGCTTTTAATCTGTGAAGAGCACAGGGCGCCAGTGGCGATTTTGCCAATCTTGGTGTTCTCTGGCAAATGCCAAACGTCCTGCACGGTGTTGGGCTGTAAGCACAACCCCCACCTGTGGACATCGGGCCCTCATACCACCCTCATGGAGTCTGTTTCTGACCGTTTGAGCAGACACATGCACATTTGTGGCCTGCTGGAGGTCATTTTGCAGGGCTCTGGCAGTGCGCCTCCTGCTCCTCCTTGCACAAAGGCGGAGGTAGCAGTCCTGCTGCTGGGTTGTTGCCCTCCTGCGGCCTCCTCCACATCTCCTGATGTACTGGCCTGTCTACTGGTAGCGCCTCCATGCTCTGGACACTACACTGACAGACACAGCAAACCTTCTTGCCACATCTCACATTGATGTGCCATCCTGGATGAGCTGCACTACCTGAGCCACTTGTGTGGGTTGTAGACTCCGTCTCATGCTACCACTAGAGTGAAAGCACCGCCAGCATTCAAAAGTGACCAAAACATCAGCCAGGAAGCATAGGAACTGAGAAGTGATCTGTGATCCCCACCTGTAGAACCACTTCTTTATTTGGGGTGTCTTGCTAATTGCCTATAATTTCCACCTGTTGTCTATTCCATTTGCACAACAGCATGTGAAATTTATTGTCAATCAGTGTTGCTTCCTAAGTAGACAGTTTGATTTCACAGAAGTGTGATTGACTTACATTGTGTTGTTTAAGTGTTCCCTTTATTTTTTTGAGCAGTGTATACACACACACACACACACACGTATATATGAAATAATATGTATATTTAACACCAAAAATATTTTGGGGATTGGAAATGATGCAGACAATTGCATTGATTGAAGTAACAATCTATTTGCAATACTAAAGCTGATATGGGGTGCCATAGCTTTCTTAATAATAATAACAACAAAATGTATCATAGCACTGTTGTGCCAAACACCTGTCTCCCAAAATAACAAGGTGTCTCCAGTTGTTTAATAAGATATTGTGACGCACCTTCCATTTACTTTCCATGTGTATTTGTGCCCTTCCTTGAGGCATGTCCACATTAAGAAAAGCCAATAGTGGCAGTAAGTTTGGAATTATTTTATTGTGAATAGGAAGTCTCCCGGGCTGTTTATGATGATGAACTGTAATACTTATTAATATTGTGCTTCAAAAATAAACGTACTAAACTTTCAGTATTTCGTTATACTAGAAGATTTGAAACTCAGATTAAAGCCCTGCATGAGGGAATTACCTCAGACGACAAAATACAAACAATTAGAACATGGCATAAGTTGAAGTAATTTGATTGCACAGTACATATTTAAATGTATCATGGCATGCTATGTCAACTAATAGGAAGCCTTGCTTCTTACTATCCACTGTTGACAGCACTACTTGAAATGTTACATTAATGACAACCATAAAATGGCATGTAAAATTTAAAAGTACTATGCAGTAACATCAAATTATTACATTTAAAACTGAGTGCGTGGATTGCTGGTCAATAACAAGGCATACTGTACCAACTAATTAGAGAAGACTCACATCTCCTATTTAAGGAAAAGTCAACAGGCTATATTATACAGTTATGAAATTAAACTCCCATTAGTAGGACTCTGAGGTGTATTGTATTTGACTTAATTGAATTTTTTGGGAAAAGATGAGCTGTGGATCATAAACATGCCCACTGTGGCTACTCTCTGATCGAGTTAATCAATTGATATGAATTAAACATAGATCCCACTTTGCTGGCATTCAAATTATGATTTCCACCACAGGGTCCACTGTTTTCATATTCTACCTTTTCACCTTGTGCTTTATGGGATTTAGTTGTGCAGTTTGAATGCACTGATGGTGAAAATTATGCACTGATAAAATAGTTTCTAAACGACCTATTCTGTACATGTAGTTTGTGGTCGCTGAACAGCCGCACTACAAACAAACCTTAGTGTTTCGCCTACCTCCAGACATCGAGGCACAGGGTAAATTGATTGTGGTCTGCACACAAGCCATGGTTATAATACCTTGATTGCACAGTACAACATATTTTTTCTATATTATTATTTGCTTTCCCCATCACAGAAGTATAGTATTTGTAAGATATTTGCCAAGTGCTTTGGTGTTTATCTCTGTCACTGAATCACACAATATGTCTGATGTGGTTGTTGTTTTGTTCCAGAGGAGCTCATTAGGGAGGTTGCAATTTATTCCACAGTGACAGTTGAAACTACTCATCCCCCTACGGTGTCTGTCACAAGTTGTCCTGATACTCATAACACAGAGATCCAGCACCGTGTAGCCTAGAGGGGGCTATACAAGTTTTATTTTCTTGTTGTTTCGACAGTTCATGATAATAGACTGCAGATATACAGTATATACACTGAGTGTACAAAACATCTTTCCATGACAGACTGACCAGGTGAATCCAGGTGAAAGCTATGATCCCTTATTGATGTCACTTGTTAAATCCACTTCAATCAGTGTAGATGAAGGGAGAAAATAAGGATTTTTAAGCTTTGAGACAATTGAGACCTGGATTGTGTATGTCTGCCATTCGGAAGGTGAATGGGCAAGATAAAAGATTTAAGTGCCTTTATTTATTTATAGGGGACAAGGCACATTAATCAACACCAATATAACAATAATGCAACATCCATGTAAATGTGCCGGGTTTAGCCAAAAGCTCATTTACATTACATCCAATAATATATCATTCTAAACGACAACAACAACACTGTCATAAACTCTCGTCTTACATATGAGGAACCACAAATAACTCATGTGCACAGGTTTGGATAGATTTTAGTCATGTTTTCAATTCAAATTTAAAAGTACAATAATCAGTGCAGCTTCTCAAGTCCATGGGCATTGCATTCCAGTATATTATAGCTCTTACAGAGAAGGCCCTCTTGGCCGATTATACTATGTCGAAAAGGGCCGCAATCCCTTCTAGTTACTGCCCTTGTTATCCTACAGGTGCCTTCCTTGAGCATGAGGTGGAGGGGCAAGACCATGCAGGATCTCAAAGACAAGGCTTGCATCTACATACTCCTTAAAGCTAAATTATGTTTGTAAATTATATGACAATGGTGGTAACTGTTTGGTTTGTTATCAAAAAATCTTAAATGTTTGTTTGTAGAGTGATTAAATTGCTTTCAGAATAGTAGCTCCTGCTTGTGAGCAGCATGTGAGGTAATATCTCAAATGTGAGAAAATCATAGCCCTTTGAACGGAGTATGGTAGTGGGTACCTGGCGTACCGGTTTGTTTCAAGAACTGCACACTGCTGTGTTTTTCACGCTCAACAGTTTCCCGTGTGTATCAAGAATGGTCCATCAGCCAAGTTGACACAACTGTAGGAAGCAATGGCGTCAACATGGGCCAGCATCCCTGTTGAACGCTTTTAACACCTTGTAGTCCATGCCCCAACAAATTGAGGCCGTTCTGAGGGCAAAAGGGGGGGGTGCAACTCAATATTAGGAATGTGTTCATTAGGAAGTTGTGCCATTTAGCTGATGCTTTAATCCAAAGTGACTTCGAGTCATACGTGCAGTGACCCCAGCGGGAATTGAACCCACACTCTTGGCATTGCAACATGTCATCAGAGGAATTAAAACAAACACACTGAATGACTGAGCACTTCTCAGAATGTTAACCACTGTTAGGCAACTTTGTTCTTTTTTGTAATTGGTCTCTTGCAACTCAGAAGGTAACAGCGAATGTGGAATTGCAACAGATATTATAGAAGAGACATGGCAACGGTGGCATGAAGGTAGTTGACAAACCTCTGTTCATGATGACAAGTCAAGGTTGGAGCATTCAACCCAGCATTTCTCATTGGGGACTACTTTGTCTTACTATGGCCTTGATATTGACACAGAGAAACATCCCACTGGGCACAAACTTGTTGAATCAACGTTGTCAACGAATGGTCGAATCAATTTGTCAACATATTGTGACATGGAATCAACGTGGAAAATACATTGGATTTGAAATAATGTCATCAACCAGTAGTGTTATCATCTTATTTCAACCAGCGTTGTAAACATTATAATGAGGGTAAAATTATAACGTAAATACATTGACTTAACCTGACTAACAGATACATCAGTCTAATTTCAACATAATCATCAGATCTATGTATACATTGGAATAGAAAATGATATGTAGAAATGTAAAAATATTTATTATCCTATATTCAATATATGCACTGAGTATACCAAACATTACAGCCGTATATATTCCCCCCCAAGCAGACACATCGATGGCTCTGAACTAACTTTATTTGACTCTTTGCAAACTGGAATCCATATATCCGGAGGCTGCATTCATTGTAGCTGGGGATTTTAACAAGGCTAATCTGAAAACAAGACTCCCTAAATTGTATCAGCATATCAATTGCGCAACCAGGGCTGGAAAAACCTTGGATCATTGCTATTCTAACTTCCGCTACGCATATAAGGCCCTGCCCCGCTCTCCTTTCGGAAAAGCTGACCACGACTCCATTTTGTTGATCCCTGCCTACAGACAGAAACTAAAACAAGAAGCTCCCGCGCTGAGGTCTGTTCAACGCTGGTCCGACCAATCTGATTCCACACTCCAAGGCTGCTTCCATCACGTGGACTGGGATATGTTTCGTATTGCGTCAGACAACAACATTGACGAATACGCTGATTCGGTGAGCGAGTTCATTAGAACGTGCGTTGAAGATGTCGTTCCCATAGCAACGATTAAAACATTCCCAAACCAGAAACCGTGGATTGATGGCAGCATTCACGTGAAACTGAAAGCGCGAACCACTGCTTTTAATCAAGGCAAGATGACCGGAAACATGACCGAATACAAACAGTGTAACTATTCCCTCCGCAAGGCAATCAAACAAGCTAAGCGTCAGTATAGAGACAAAGTAGAATCTCAATTCACCGGCTCCGACACAAGAGGTATGTGGCAGGGTCTACAGTCAATCACGGGTTACAAAAAGAAAACCAGCCCCGTCACGGACCAGGATGTCTTGCTCCCAGGCAGACTAAATAACTTTTTTGCCCGCTTTGAGGACAATACAGTGCCACTGACACGGCCCGCAACAAAAACATGCAGACTCTCCTTCACTGCAGCCGACGTGAGGAAAACATTTAAACGTGTCAACCCTCGCAAGGCTGCAGGCCCAGACGGCATCCCCAGCCGCGCCATCAGAGCATGCGCAGACCAGCTGGCTGGTGTGTTTACGGACATATACAATCAATCCCTATCCCAGTCTGTTGTTCCCACATGCTTCAAGAGGGCCACCATTGTTCCTGTTCCCAAGAAAGCTAAGGTAACTGAGCTAAACGACTACCGCCCCGTAGCACTCACTTCCGTCAACATGAAGTGCTTTGAGAGACTAGTCAAGGACCATATCACCTCCACCCTACCTGACACCCTAGACCCACTCCAATTTGCTTACCGCCCAAATAGGTCCACAGACGATGCAATCTCAACCACACTGCACACTGCCCTAACCCATCTGGACAAGAGGAATAGCTTTGTGAGAATGCTGTTCATCGACTACAGCTCGGCATTTAACACCATAGTGCCCTCCAAGCTCGTCATCAAACTCGAGACCCTGGGTCTCGACCCCGCCCTGTGCAACAGGGTACTGGACTTCCTGACGGGCCGCCCCCAGGTGGTGAGGGTAGGCAACAACATCTCCACCCCGCTGATCCTCAACACTGGGGCCCCACAAGGGCGCGTTCTGAGCCCTCTCCTGTACTCCCTGTTCACCCACGACTGCGTGGCCACGCACGCCTCCAACTCAATCATCAAGTTTGCGGATGACACAACAGTGGTAGGCTTGATTACCAACAACGACGAGACGGCCTACAGGGAGGAGGTGAGGGCCCTCGGAGTGTGGTGTCAGGAAAATAACCTCACACTCAACGTCAACAAAACTAAGGAGATGATTGTGGACTTCAGGAAACAGCAGAGGGAACGCCCCCCTATCCACATCGATGGAACAGTAGTGGAGAGGGTAGTAAGTTTTAAGTTCCTCGGCGTACACATCACAGACAAACTGTATTGGTCCACCCACACAGACAGCATCGTGAAGAAGGCGCAGCAGCGCCTCTTCAACCTCAGGAGGCTGAAGAAATTCGGCTTGTCACCAAAAGCACTCACAAACTTCTACAGATGCACAATCGAGAGCGTCCTGTCGGGCTGTATCACCGCCTGGTACGGCAACTGCTCCGCCCACAACCGTAAGGCTCTCCAGAGGGTAGTGAGGTCTGCACAACGCATCACCGGGGGCAAACTACCTGCCCTCCAGGACACCTACACCACCCGATGTCACAGGAAGGCCATAAAGATCATCAAGGACAACAACCACCCGAGCCACTGCCTGTTCACCCCGCTATCATCCAGAAGGCGAGGTCAGTACAGGTGCATCAAAGCTGGGACCGAGAGACTGAAAAACAGCTTCTATCTCAAGGCCATCAGACTGTTAAACAGCCACCACTAACTCAACTCCAGCCACTTTAATAATGGGAATTGATGGGAAATGATGTAAAATATATCACTAGCCACTTTAAACAATGCTACCTAATATAATGTTTACATACCCTACATTATTCATCTCATATGTCTACGTATATACTGTACTCTATATCATCTACTGCATCTTTATGTAATACATGTATCACTAGCCACTTTAACTATGCCACTTTGTTTACATACTCATCTCATATGTATATACTGCACTCAATACCATCTACTGTATCTTGCCTATGCCGCTCTGTACCATCACTCATTCATATATCTTTATGTACATATTCTTTATCCCCTTACACTTGTGTCTATAAGGTAGTAGTTTTGGAATTGTTAGCTAGATTACTTGTTGGTTATTACTGCATTGTCGGAACTAGAAGCACAAGCATTTTGCTACACTCGCATTAACATCTGCTAACCATGTGTATGTGACAAATACAATTTGATTTGATTTGATTTGATTTTGAACACCTTCCTAATATTGAGTTGCGACCCCCATAGTACAGCCTCAATTCGCTGCGACATGGACTCTACAAGGTGTTGAAAGCATTCAACAGGGATGCCCATTTTGACTCCAATGCCTCCCACAGTTGTGTCAAGTTGGCTGGATGATGTTTGGGTTGTGGACCATTCTTGATATACATGGGAAACTGTTGAGTGTGAAAACCTCAGCAGCGTTGCAGTTCTTGACACTAACCGATGCACCTGGCACCTACTACCATACCACATTCCAAGGCACTCTTTTCTCTTGCCCATTCACCTTGTCAGTCTATGGCATGTAAAGAGCAGGTGTTCTTAATGTTTTGTATACTCAGGGGTTGAAATGATGCTGAATTTCATGTATGATTAGACATACTGTATGATATTTGAACTTGTTTCAATCAACGTAATTTTTTCAACGTCATGCCATCATAAATAAAGCAGAATATTGAAATAAAATGTCAAACCACAGTACCACGTTTCCTGCTGAACAGGCATTACTAATCAAATAATAACTTCAACCACCCAATATACTGTATATTGAATAAAGAATATTTTACATTTATGTTGAATTTTCAACGCAGTTCCAACACATACAGTGCATTTGGAAAGTATTCAGACCCCTTGACTTTTTCCACATTTTGTAACGTTACAGCTTTAGTATAAAATGTATTAAATTAACTGTTTTCCTCAGCAATCTACACACAATACCGCATAATGACAAATCAAAAACAGATTTAGACATTTTTGCACATTTATTAAAAATAAAAAACTGAAATACCTTATTTAAATAAGTATTCAGACCCTGTACTGCAAGACTCTAAATTGTGGTCAGGTGCATCCTTTTTCCATTGATCATCCTTGAGATGTTTCTATAACTTGATTAAATTGATTGGGACATGATTTGGAAAGGCACACACCTGTCTATATAAGGTCCCACAGTTAACAGTGCATGTCAGAGCAAAAAACAAGCAATGAGGTCGAAGGAATTGTCTGTAGAGTTCCGAGACAGGATTGTGTCGAGGCACAGATTTGGGCAAGGTTATCAAAACATTTCTGCAGCATGGAAGGTCCCCAAGAACACAGTGGCCTCCATCATTCTTAAATTGAATACGTTTTGAACCACCAAGACTCTTCCTAGAGCTAGCCGCCCGGAGTTTGAGCAGCCGCATTGAGTTTGAGCCGCCGCATGGAGTTTGCCAAAAGGCACCTAAAGGACTCTCAGACCATGACAAACAAGATTCTTGGACTCCTTGGCCTGAATGCCAAGCGTCACGTCTGGAGGAAACCTTGCACCATCCTACGGCGAAACATGGGGGTGGCAGAATCATGCTATGTGGATGTTTTTCAGCAGCAGGGACTGGGAGACTAGTCAGAATCAAGGGAAAGATGAATGGAGCAAAGTACAGAGAGATCATTGATGAAACCCTGCTCCAGAGTGCTCAGGACCTCAGACTGGGAAGAATGTTCACCTTCCAACAGGACAACGACTCCAAGCACACAGCCAAGACAACGGAGGACAAGTCTTTGAATGTCCTTGAATGGTCAGCCAGAGTCCAGACTTGGACCCGATCGAAAAATAACTGTGCAGTGATGCTCCCCATCCAACCTAACAACGCTTGAGAGGATCTGCAGAGAAGAATGGGAGAAACTCCCCAAATACAGGTGTGCCAAGCTTGTAGCGTTATACCCAAAAAGACTCAAGGCTGTAATCGCTGCCAAAGGTGTTTCAACAAATCAAATCAAATTGTATTGGTCACATACACATGGTTAGCAGATGTTAATACGAGTGTAGCGAAATGCTTGTGCTTCTTGTTCTGACCATGCAGTAATATCCAACAAGTAATCTAACAATTTTACAACAACTACCTTTACACACAAGTGTAAATGAATGAATAAGAACATGTACAAAGTACTGAGTAAAGGGTCTGAATACTTATGTAAATGTGATCAGTTTTTTTTTTATTTTTTAATTAGCTAAGATGACTAAAAAACTGTTTGGGCTTTGTCATTATGGGTTATTGTGTGTAGATCGATGAGGGGGAAAAACAATTTAATCAATTTTAGAATAAGGCTTTAACGTATCAAAATGTTGATAAAGTCAAGGGGTCTGAATACTTTCCGAATGCATTAGTTGATCATAGTTGATTATACTGAAATTAGTTAGGTTAAGTCAATGTATTTAAGTTTATGTTTCACCCCATTTTAAATGTGTACAACGCTGGTTGAAATTAGATGAAAAAATAAACTTTTTGAAATCTAATGTATTTTCCACGTTGATTACACATAACAATAAATTGACAAATTACTTTGAAACATTGAACCAGTTTGTGCCCAGTGGGATAGCCCCTAGCACAAAGCACCCCAGGAGGGCTTGGGAAGGTTCCTGTCAAACTCTAGGACGATATACCGTCCTGGATGCTGTAATGGTTCATAGGCCACATGCTACAGAGAGTCACCATAGACAATGATTAGAAAAGGGCAGGAGAGAGCATACTCCAAGGCCATATTGTATTTCATTGATTTACTATTAACCACGGGTCTTCACATGCCTGGCACTGGGAATCGATGTTTCCATTACTGTTTTTTTCCCCAGTTGTCTCAGATAAAACATGATGCAACACTTTAATAGAGTTAATAAGTGTATGCTAAATACACTTGGTGCTTGTGGAGATACCTCAGTCAATAAAAAGATCAGCCACCAATCACTTGAGTCGATTAAAGTAGCATACCGTTATTCAAAGTGTCATCTAAAAGATACAAACTTGGGGTTACGCCTGACCATTATTCATCAGTATCGCCTTTCTCTGGGGATCACCTTTCAAAACAGGGGCACTTTTAGGCTCCTAAACCCATATTAATGATATATGCTACTGTGATACCGTCAGCCCTACCTCTGCTCCAGATGGATTTTTAACAGACAACACTTACTATGTCCCTGAGATTTATCTCAGCTAGCGTACTTCCCGTTCCTGTGAAATGAATACTCAGGTTATTAGGTGCAGTAATAAATTGCTTAGGCTGAGAGATCCTCTGTAATGGAAGGCATGGTCCGATATACTTAATGGTTTACAGATGTAAAATGTTGGTCTTTGAAGTCCTAAGATGGACTTGGAGGGGAAAAAAAGAGTTGAGTGCACTTTTGGAGCCAACGTTGCGAAGTTTCACAGCTTGGATTAATGAATCGCTCTCTTCCTCATCTACTTCTCATTCAGTCCCTCTCCAACTTCCAACACTAAAACGGCTGGCTGTCAACTATACATTTCTTGTTAGGTCTTAACCCCCGTAACATAATTAAAATTAACATTTTTACAGCACAAAGTCATGAAATTAATACATTTAATAACACTTTTCAATTTCAACATAACCTCCACCCCCCCCTCACTTTAATTATTTAAAAAAAAGTCATATCAAACAAACAATGAGCCACATGCTATTACTTTAATCAGCACATTCTGTAGCTTAATTTCCATGAACTTTGAGTTCAGTTCATATGTAATTTCCAAAGTGAATAAAGACGGAAGACTTTTATAATGTGACTTCAGAATTACTGATACAGAAAGTCAGGAAGTAAAAAATATAAAATAATGGTTCCATTTATTCAGGGGAAAGAAGGAATTTCTACTCGTGACCCACTGTGGTGTCATTATATCAGTTCCAATATTCAGCAGTCAATGCTGGAGAAGAAGAAAACAGCATCCACTCAATGGAACGAGACACTAGATCATGGAGAATAACATATCCCCCCAAAAATCTCAAAAGCCATATCTGCATTGAGAACAGATTGGATTTGGATGCCGGCTTAAAAGGCCCGCTTATGTTGAATCCCCAAAGAGAGCCACAGACAGTGAATGGTAACGGATTTCATTCAGAATATGTCTAACTTGGGAACATTTATGGGAAATTACAGCAGCTCTATTCAGCCTGCCAGCCCAATTCAACGAAACTAACAGCAGGTGGAGCAGATTAGAAGACCCCAAGTCATTTAGCAATGCGACAACGTCAACAACAAAGGACCCAAACAGAATAAATCTCACTTTTCTCCCAGTTCGCAAATACTGTCAAATTACTGGTTAATCACTAAAGTGTGGTGCAATAATTCACAATTCGCTTAATGTACCAGGGTGCTCTGAGAGGTCGCAATGATTGTCATTCCAGTGCGCCGCACACATTGCTTTCAGTCCAGCATCTGGCCATTGATTTTGAGGAACCTGTATTTGACCTTTTCCTTGGATGCAAACTTGCCCGACTGTTTCCAAGCTCTATAAGTGACAGGCGGAAGGTGAGAGTTGCTGACACAATGAGCCTCTTCAAGATATCAATGGACCTGGCTTTCCTCAGATTGACAGAGTACCTGTCTCTTCCTCTCTATCTCACCTCTCTCTCCTGCTTTATTTCCCCTCCTCCCCCTCTCTGTCTCTCTCTCCTGATTTCTTTCTCTCATCCTCTCCCTTGTCTTTTTTGGCTAAGGCCCCTCTGTGTAATGGTGTGAGCTGCGGCTGCACTCCAATCACCTCCCCTTAATTCCAACTTCACACCACAATCCAGGGGCTCACTGTTACAGCCAACCCTCTCTACTAGCAATGACTCCCTCCCAACCCCCATGCTCCTCTCGCTTCTGACTCCTGCACAGCAGCTAGCACCTTGTTTATTACATGTCACCCTTATTATTTGTCACATACTGTATACTGCGACATACAGCAGGGTATACAGACAAAATAGTATCTCTCACACCTACTGTAACAACATCACACTAACAGACACACACATGTATGCGCACACACACACACACATGCACACACCATAATGCGATACAATTTCTGACACACTTCTCCTCGGCCTCACACACTATTCACTATCACACCAGTCACATGATGACACACACTTACACACTTCCCAACCTTCATCTCTGTGTGTTTCATCACCCCTCCCTCCCGCCGTCCCTCCCTGCCTCACAGAGCTCCAGCGAGTGAACAGGTTGTTTACTGCGGCTTGCCGAACTTTAACCGGCTGAGTCTGCAGGGACTGTGCAGTAAATATGGTGACAGACAGAATACAGGCCTCATGTCTCATCACATCCCCGGACAGCTCGGAGCTAGGAGGAGGAGAGGAGTAGGAAGGGGGCAGGAGTACAAGGCAGAGAGTGAACTAACTGGATGTGAAGCCATTCCCCTCAGGAGGGGTTGTGTGCTGAGCCTGTGGTGCTCTTCTACAGCCGACACAGCATGTACCGCCACTGATAGTTTTTAAATTGATATGATATCTAATGCATTATGAAAACGCTCAGCAGAACCGCTTGCTTTTCTCGCTGGGACACCACAGTAATATGAATTATGGTAAACACATTAGCCTTGATTAGTGGAACAAGAAAGACGTAAAATATTTTGGATTTGTGCTGACGTGCTCTGACAGAGAGGATGGGAGAAAAAAGAGAACTCAGTATAAGGAGCTGCCCACTCTCTCCTTTAACTCTGATTGAAAACAGAGGGAGCGTGATGAACTATAAAGTATGTCCATGCAGAGCCCGGTTGTCTAATTTTGTAATGGTATTTTGGCAGTGACCCCAGTGGGGTAGACTATATTTGTGATGTTGTTTCCCATAACAGAAGGTAGGTAGTCACATAGTTAACATGATTGATAATGGTGCAGGAACAGCTAAAAAAAAAAAATCTGTCAACATACTTAGCCAGGGTTAGAATGGAAAAATACTCCTTCAAATTGGTAGCCTGAGAAGGGAGATACACCAGACTATCCGTGGCTGATTCACTGTACAATCAACCTACCACGAGACTGGAAGGCCAAAACCTAGGACATGAGTGTACTTACTTGTCCCTAACTGTAATTATACCGTTAAACCATTGGCCATGAAATACGAGCTTTCACTTTAAGTCGTCTCATTGGGGGAAAATGCTCAGAGTGGAATGTCTGTAGGAAACAGCAGTAAATAAACACGTTGTCAACAAAAACATAAACAAGTGCTGGAGGGAAACTGGACTGAAGGCAGGGTCAATGGTCAGAAAGGGAAATGAAGGGTCAGTGCAGTACAGTTGATAGTGTATATTACAGAAAGCAGGGTATAGTCTCTAGTATCTTGCCAACTGTTCTTCTTCAAGTTAAACAGTGAGGGAATAAAGGATTTGATCCCCTGCTGATCTTGTACGTTTGCCCACTGACAAAGAAATTATCAGTCTATAATTTTAATGGTAGGTTTATTTGAACAGTGAGAGACAGAATAACAACAAAAAAATCCAGAAAAATGCATGTCAAAAATGTTAAATTGATTTGCATTTTAATGAGGGAAATAAGTATTTGACCCCCTCTCAATCAGAAAGATTTCTGGCCCCCAGGTGTCTTTTATACAGGTAACGAGCCGTCGATTTGGAGCACACTCTTAAAGGGAGTGCTCCTAATCTCAGTTTGTTACCTGTATAAAAGACACCTGTCCACAGAAGCAATCAATCAGATTCCAAACTCTCTACCATGCCAAGACTAAAGAGCTCTCCAATGATGTCAGGGACAAGATTGTAGACCTACGCTACACAAGGCTGGAATGGGCTACAAGACCATCGCCAAGCAGCTTGGTGAGAAGGTGACAACAGTTGGTGCGATTATTCGCAAATGGAAGAAACACAAAATAACTGTCCATGTCCCTCGGCCTGGGGCTCCATGCAAGATCTCACCTCGTGGAGTTGCAATGATCATGAGAACGGTGAGGAATCAGCCCAGAACTACACGGGAGGATCTTGTCAATGATTTCAAGGCAGCTGGGACCATAGTCACCAAGAAAACAATTGGTAACACACTGCGCTGTGAAGGACTGTCTCTCACTGTTCAAATAAACCTACCATTAAAATTATAGACTGATCATTTCTTTGTCAGTGGGCAAACGTACAAAATCAGCAGGGGATAAAATACTTTTTTCCCTCATTGTTTAACCCATCTCTAAAAAAATATCAGATATGTGGACAGGACCAAGCTGATTCAATTGTGACCTACAGGCTCAAATCGGTCTTATGTAGCAAAATTTGAAATTGTGTTTTTTAAATTGGATAAAAGTAGAGACTACAGAATGGTATATCATACACTGTATTTGAGGAAAGTAATTCTGCTTTGAAAGTTGATAAACTTGTAAACTCACTTTCGAGAAAATGGCCTTTAAATATTTTGGTACCTACTGGAGAGCTCTTTTGTCTACACCCATTCAGCATTGTTCACACCCTCTTAAGCCAGCACCACCCATCTCTTTAAGGATTCACATGTGAGGTCATGTGCTAAACATTGAGTAGTGTAGTAAGATTAAGAATAAAAGTAGCCTACAATAAGGAAAAAATCCTGGTAAACAGAAAGTGTCCAGCTAAAGATATTTTATAAATATTAGATGACATTTACACAGACACACTTGTCTAAATTGATGGGTCATGTGAAATAAATGCTATAACCCCCAGCCACATATTATTGCCAAATGGATGGGTCTCTACAGAAGGTTTAAACGGTACAGCCAAATGTTTACTTGCATAGTAGCCATATCAGAAATATATAGTGTCAAAATAAATCAAATAATATACAGTATGTACAAGAACAATATCAGTAATAGATGAGGTAGTTAGATGCATACAATCAGGGGTAAAGTGGCTGAGCAGCAGGATGCATTTTGTTTTAAATAGTAGCAGCAACGTATGGTGTTGTAACGTTAGTCTTCGTGCTCCTCTGACGAGGAGTAAGACATGTCAGACCAATGCGCAGCGTGGTAAGTGTTCATCCTTTTAATAAACTGAACTGAACACTAAATACAAAGTAACAAAAGAGCACAAACGAAACAGCTCCGTCAGGTGCAACACACACTAGAAATAGGTTAATGAAAAGAAAATGTAACGTAATGTCATTTTTTAGGCAGCTGGGCCCATAGTCACCAAGAAAACAATTAGTAACACACTGCGCCGTGAAGGACTGAAATCCTGCAGCACCCGCAAGGTCCCCCTGCTCAAGAAAGCAAATATACATGCCCGTCTGAAGTTTGCCAATGAACATCTGAATTATTCAGAGGACAACTGGGTGAAAGTGTTGTGGTCAGATGAGACCAAAATGGAGCTCTTTGGCATCAACTCAACTCGCCGTGTTTGAAGGAGGAGGAATGCTGCCTATGACCCCAAGAACACCACCCCCACCGTCAAACATGGAGGTGGAAACGTTATGCTTTGGGGGTGTTTTTCTGCTAAGGGGACAGGACAACTTCACTGCATCAAAAGGACAATGGACGGGGCCATGTACCTCCTTCCCTCAGCCAGGGCATTGAAAATGGGTTGTGGATGGGTATTCCAGCATGACAATGACCCAAAACACGGCCAAGACAACAAAGAAGTGGCTCAAGAAGAAGCACATTATGGTCCTGGAGTGGCCTAGCCAGTCTCCAGACCTTAATCCCATAGAAAATCTGTGGAGGGAGCTGAAGGTTCGAGTTGCCAAACGTCAGCCTCGAAACCTTAATGACTTGGAGAAGATCTGCAAAGAGGAGTGGGGCAAAATCCCTCCTGAGATGTGTGCAAACCTGGTGGCCAACTACGAGAAACGTCTGACCTCTGTGATTGCCAACAAGGGTTTTGCCACCAAGTACTAAGTCATGTTTTGCAGAGGGATCAAATACTTATTTCCCTCATTAAAATGCAAATCAATTTATAACATTTTTGACATGCGTTTTTCTGGATTTTTTTGTTGTTATTCTGTCTCTCACTGTTCAAATAAACCTACCATTAAAATTATAGACGGATCATTTCTTTGTCAGTGGGCAAACGTATAAAATCAGCAGGGGATCAAATACTTTTTTCCCTCACTGTAGGTGAAATAACTCAAAATTGGCTTTTGAATTCTCAGACTGCAGCGCATACACAGAGCACTAAATAAGAAGAGTTTAGCTCCAGACTTGGCTTAACTTAATATGCTCAATTATTCTTCAGCAGCCCAGGCCTAAATGTGATATACATAACATATGATGTACAGCAGCATCTCTCTGTATGATGAGGCAAAGAGTATGAGAGGGCTGATCATTTGGATCTGTCAGTGTTATTTCCATGCCCCTGGGCACCGTGCATATGGCAGGCAGCATTCAGAGCTTTCCGGTAAACAGAATCCTATGTTTGATATGCCAGGCTTACTGCAACTCAGCTCAGCAATATCCTCCAAAGCTGAGATCAGTACAGCATAACCCCCATCTGTATCCACACGCTCCCAGCCTCCCAGCTAGAGTAGGGTCCAAGTCCAGTTCACCTTTGTTGCATTGCATGATTTGGGAAGCGTTCCTTCTAAAGTAAAAGGGAGAGAAAGCATTGGGTGGGTTAGCGCTAGTGTTTTAATGCATATTCATAGTGATAGCCTTGCTTATTTTTCGCTTCTTTAGCTCGGAACTTTAAATATGTACGCCGCACATCGGCCAACTCTCATCGACTAGGGCCCTGCCATGCATACCAAAGTCTATTATTAACAATAACCAAGAGACTTGGATGTGATCGAAGCCACTCTGTGCCAACAATGTACAAAAGTTATTGTTGTGATTTTCCTCCCTCTCAGACTGAAATAGGTTTGTTTTGATTGGCTTTTCATCATATTTATATTTCTTGTATTTTTATTTACAAGCACCCTATAAAACTGCATATGCATATGTACCAAAAACACTGTTGGCTTGACAAGTGACAATGAATCACTCATATTGATTAGGACACAACTAAGAAACCTCACATGAACTGGAAATATTGTTTACATCACTGGTTAAAGGACAATCTGCTCAAGACAGTCAGTTACATTTTGGAGTGATCCATTTTGATTTAGGGAGGGGGGGTCGCCAAAAGAGAAACGCAACACTTATTTGTCAATCACTCATATCGATATCACGTTGAAATCAATAGAACAAGAGGGTCAGGTTACATATGCTGTTCAAACAAACTCTACTGAAAAAACACAATCTGGGAATAATATGTATATCATTGGTAAGAGGATAACTTTTAGAAGAGAGCCAGCTGCATTTTGGATTGTTGCATTTTGTTTCAACTAGGTCACCAACGCACAAAAGTAAACGCAACACAATTTTGTTAATCACTCATATCATTGTCACATTGAAATCAGTAGAACGGGGGCAAATGTTTGGGTTGTATGCATTGTTTAAACTAACAATATTCAAAGGCCACACTGAATCTGATCAAATGTTTGGGTTTTATGCATTGTTTAAACTAACAGTATTCAAAGGCCACACTGAATCTGATCAAATGTTTGGGTTGTATGCATTGTTTAAACTAACAATATTCAAAGGCCACACTGAATCTGATCAAATGTTTGGGTTGTATGCATTGTTTAAACTAACAATATTCAAAGGCCACACTGAATCTGATCAAATGTTTGGGTTGTATGCATTGTTTAAACTAACAATATTCAAAGGCCACACTGAATCTGATCAAATGTTTTATATCACTGGCTAGAAGAGACTTTGCTTAAGACAGTAGTCTACATTTTGTCAGCTGGAGATTCTGGGAAGAAACAAATCAGTTGCTTAACTTAAACTAATCACGACCAGACATAGAATATCAACACTGACAAGGGTTAGATGTTATTGGAGTAATAGTTTGACTCTCAAATCAGTATATTGAATGACCACTGTGGCGCTACCTGGAGAGAACATGCCTCATGAGGATATGAAATATCAAAACAAACCCACACAACTCTCTCTTGGCTTTGAATGTAATAACTGTAATAACAGTTATTGTAATAGAATGTAATAACACTTTCATTGACACTATAAGCATTCATGAACGCTGTCTGAACCCTTAAAAAGCTTTATAAAGGATTGAGCACTTAAACGTTAATGTTACACTTGAGAATGCATTCTATAGCTATCGCATATGAATGTGTTTCATTGTTCTTCTGTGGGCTCTGAGGCATCACCTCAGACTCAAAAAGCCATTGGTAGAGAGTGAAACGAAATTCTTGGCTTTGGAGTCATTTTGAAAGCATGGGGGCGGGGGAGGGAATGGCAGGAAGTAAGAGGAGCTAGCCCTAGTGCACAATCAAATCAAAGTGATATTGAATTTGTTCGTGAATAAGTCCATTATCTCTCACTTTTCAAATCCCTTTTCTCAGTCAGTCCTGCTCTCATCTGTTTTTTCATGTCTTTCTTGAGTTGAAAGGCTCCTAAAGAGTATAATTCACCACTCAGCGGTACAGTCTTCCATCCTCTACCTGCCTTCCGCTTTGGTTGAAAAGAGCACAGGAGGTGATGCCTGCGGTGTGTGCCAAAACCCTGACACCACTTATACTTGTGTCACACTACTGAGCTTAACTGAGCTGTACTGGTTAAGTTATCCACCCTATGGTATCTATATAATATTATATAATATAATATGGTATCTTTAGAATATGTAAAAAATAGTGACATAACCCTTGTAGTTATACTCCAGCATTTTGGATTTGAGATAAAAATGTTTTATATGAGGGCATAGTGCAGAATATCACCTTTTATTTTAGGGTATTTTGATACATATCTGTTTCGCCATTTAGAAATGAAATCCCTTAATGTATCTAGTCCACCCAATTTAAGGTGTCATAAGTATTCACTTATAGTATTGTAGCAGGCTCAAGGGGTGGGGTTTCCACGTCACCAAGTTCAATAACCAAACACGCACGCGAACCACAACTAGAATACAAATAGGTTATTTATTAGGCAGATTTGCAAACTGTGGGAAAGGGGGGAATTAAGCAAACCAGTTCACAGTCCACAATCCGTTCTCGCTGTCCGTTACATTCTGCAAGGGTAATCCTAAAACTCAGGTCCTCAGCCAAACTGGTTCAGTACACAGTAGGGGTAATCAGATAGTCCGGGTCACAAAGGGTAATCACACAGCTAATTCTCTCTCTTCTCACACTCTTCTCACACTCATTTCCCTCTGTCTTCTTCCTGTTTGTGCAGCCCACTTCATCTTTTGTCCCCAAGCACTTCATGGCCTAATGATCCACAGGCTTGCCTCGTTGGGGTAGGAAGTTCATATAAGGCTCGGGGTGGAGCCAGCGGGCTGCAAGATATCTCCCTTCAATCACCACTCCCCTTACCTCTCCCTGCCATCTGCCACAGTATATTCAATTTAGTCAGGAGTTTAATATTTTGTCCCATATTCCTAGCTCTTGTTAGATGCATTTGCAGTTTGTTTTGGTTGTGTTTCAGAAATGTTTTGTGTCCAATTGAAATGAATGGTAGATAATGTATTGTGTAATTTTGGAGTCATTTTAATTGTAAACAAGAAAATAATATGAATACTGCTGAGTGTGAAAGTTAGAGATATAAATATCATACCCCCCCCAAAAATGATAACCTCCCCTGTTATTGGTAATTATGAGAGATTAGGATGTTTTGGAGGCATGACCTTTCTGCATCTGTAACATTCTCACTCATTATTCACGGTTCATTCATGATTATCCAATCATTGTAGCATTCACATTAATGTATAAAGGTTTCAAAATCATATGATTTGTTTATTGACAATAAAAGTGACTCCAAAATGACACAATACATGATTTACCAAATCAAATCAAATTTTATTGGTCACATACACATGGTAAGCAGATGTTAATGTGAGTGTAGCGAAATGCTTGTGCTTCTAGTTCCGACCATGCAGTAATATCTAACAAGTAATCTAACAATTTCATAACAACTACCTTATACACACAAGTGTAAAGGAATGAATAAGAATATGTACATATAAATATATGGATGAGCGATGGCCAAATGGCATGGGCAAGAGGCAGTAGATGGTATAGAGTACGTTATATACATATGAGATGAGTAATGTAAACATTATATAAAGCGGCATTGTTTAAAGTGACTAGTGATACATTTATTACATCCAATATTTTAGAGATTTGAGTCAAAATGTTTGCAGCAACCATTCAATGTTAGTGATGGCTGTTTAACAGTCTGAAGGCCTTGAGATAGAAGCTGTTTTTCAGTCTCTCGGTCCCTGCTTTGATGCACCCGTACTAACCTTGCCTTCTGGATGACTGCAGGGTGAACAGGCAGTGGCTCGGGTGGCTGTTGTCCTTGAAGACCTCACTACCCTCTAGAGAGCCTTGCGGGAGTGGGCGGAGCAGTTTCCGTACCAGGCGTTGATACAGGATGCTCTCGATTGTGCATCTGTAAAAGTTGCGTGTTTTTGGTGACAAGCCAAATTTCAGCCTACTGAGGTCTGTGACGTGTAAGCCGAGGAACTTAAAACTTTCCACCCTCTCCACTACTGTCCCGTCGAAGTGCATAGTGGGGTGCTCCCTCTGCTGTTTCCTGAAGTCCACGATCATCTACTTTGTTTTGTTGACGTTGAGTGTGAGGTTATTTTCCTGACACCACACTCCGAGTGCACTCTCCTCCTCCCTGTAGGCCATCTCGTCGTTGTTGGTAATCAAGCCTACCACTGTAGTGTCATCTGCAAACTTGAACAGGGAGTACAGGAGAGGGCTGAGAACGCACCCTCGTGAGGCCCCAGTGTTGAGGATCAGCAGGGTGGGGATGTTTTCTACCCTCACCACCTGGGGGCGGCCCGTCAGGACCCCATGCACAGGGCAGATCGAGACCCAGGGTCTCAAGCTTAATGACAAGTTTGGAGGGTACTATGGCGTTAAATGCTGAGCTGTAGTCAATGAACAGCATTTTTACATAGGTATTCCTCTTGTCCAGATGGGTTAGGGCAGTGTGCAGTGCGATTGCGTCGTCTGTGAACCTATTGGGGTGGTAAGCAAATTGCAGTGGGTATCAGGTAGGGTGGAGGTGATATGATCCTTGACTAGTCTCTCAAAACACTTCATGACGGAAGAGTGCTATGGGGTGATAGTCGTTTAGCTCAGTTACCTTAACTTTCTTGGGAACAGGAACAATGGTGGCCCTCTTGAAGCATGTGGGAACAGCAGACTGGGATATGGATTGATTGAATATGTCCGTAAACACACCAGCCAGCTGGTCTGCGCATGCTCTGAGGACACGGCTAGGGATGCCGTCTGGGCCGGCAGCCTTGCGAGGGTTAACACGTTAAGATGTTTTACTCACGTTGGCTGCGGTGAAGGAGAGTCTGCAGGTTTTGGTAGTGAGCCGTGTCGGTGGCACTGTATTGTCCTCAAAGTGAGTTTGTCTGGGAGCACGACATCGGGGTCTGCGACGGGTCTTGATTTTATTTTTGTAGTCCGTGATTGACTGTAGACCCTGCCACATACCTCTTGTGTCTGAGCCGTTGAATTGCGACTCTACTATGTCTCTATACTGACCCCTAGCTTGTTTGATTGCCTTGCGGAGGGAATAGCTACACTGTTTGTATTTTGTCATGTTTCCGGTTGCCTAGCCCTGATTGAAACAGTGCACTTTCAGTTTTGCGCGAATGCTGCCATCAATCCACTGTTTCTGGTTGGGGAAGGTTTTAATTGTCGCCGTGGGTACAACATCACCGATGCATTTGCTAATAAACTCACTCACCGAATCAGAGTATACATCAATGTTGTTGTTCGATGCTATCCGGAACATATCCCAGTCCACGTGATCGAAGCTGAAGCGTGGAATCAGATTCGTCGGACCAGCATTGAACAGACCTGAGCATGGGCGTTTTCTGTTTCAGTTTCTGTTTATAGGCTGGGAACAACAAAATTGAGTCGTGGTCAGATTTGCCGAAAGGAGGGCGAGGGAGGGCTTTGTATGTGTCGCGAAAGTTAGAGTAACAATGATCCAGATTTTTTCCAGCCCGGTTCAGGCATTCGATATGCTGATAAAATTTAGGGAGCCTTGTTTTCAGATTAGCCTTGTTAAAATCCCCAGCTACAATAAATGCAGCCTCAGGATATGTGGTTTCCAATTTACATAGAGTCCAATGAAGTTCTTTCAGGGCTGTTGAGGTGTCTGCTTGGGGGGGGGGGGGGGGGGGGGGGGGGTGTACACGACTGTGATTATAATCAAAGATAATTATCTTGGTAGATAATGCAGTCGGCATTCTAGGTCAGGTGAACAAAAGGACTTCAGTTCCTGTATGTTGTTATGATCACACCACGACTCGTTAATCATAAGGCATACACCCTCGCCCTTCTTACCAGAGAGATGTTTTTTTCTGTTGGTGCGATGTGTGAAGACACCAGGTGGATGTACCAACTGATAACGTATCCCGAGTGAGCCATGTTTCCGTGAAACAGAGAATGTTACAAGCTCTGATGTCTCTCTGGAAGGCAGCCCTTGCTCGGATTTTGTTTACCTTGTTGTCAAGAAAATGAACATTGGCTAGTAGTATACTTGGGATCGGTGGGCGATGTGCCCGTCTATGGAGCCTGACCAGAAGATCGCTCCGTCTGCCCCTTCTGCGGCGCCATTGTTTTGGGTCGCCTGCTGGGATCCGATCCATTGTCCTGGGTGGTGGACCAAACAGAGGATCCGTTTCAGGAAAGTCGTATTCCTTGTCGTAATGTTGGTGAGTTGCTCTTATATCCAATAGTTCCTCCCGGCTGTATGTAATAAGACTTAAGATTTCCTGGGGTAACAGGTAGAGCAGCTAGTGTTGAGCTGCCTTTTAGTAACCCATGGCTCAGCGTTTGGGCTCGTCTCAGTCATTTACTTTGATAAAATAAATACCAGGGCTGAGATGTGTTAGCCAGAAGGGCTGGTGTCATTTAGCTTTATCGATAAGCGGCATGTCATACATTACGCCCCATTCAAACATTATATGTCCTTAATTAGACCTATTCCCCATTCCAACAACTTCTTGTCAGTAGAAGTGAGTCATGTAGATCACACACACCCTCACTATTCACATAAAACTCACAACTATGTACAAGTAAATATACTTTTGTCATTGCTGTGCAGTTTTTAAGGGGTGGTTGAGTTTGAGATGGACAGGGCTCAAATCAAAGGTGGTTTGTGGATTGCATAACTGTCCATGTTGCTTTGTGATAACTCACTGAGTGTATAAGGATTTGAATGTGCTCATTTCTAAACACCACTCGTTTTGGACTGCACATAAACTGGTTAGAATGTGTTCTTCATAAGGAGAATGTCTTCTTCCCACAAAAACAGACTTCCCAAATGAGGTTTGGGCATTTTGGCATCAAACATGACTGCTGAGACCACATTTTGGAGCTGTCTGTTTTAAAAGCAAATGCAGTTTGCCGTTTTAGTGCTAATGATAGTCTTTGCCTTGTGTGCAAACTGCCATTACACTCCAACCAGTGCTGTTTGTCCTTGGTTGAGCATAATTTATTGTGAAATGAGAGACAGATTGTGTTCTCCCCTCACCAACGGTGGTCATTCAGAGCTTATCATAATTTTGGAGTTAATAGTGACAATTTGGCACACAAAAACAAACCAACACACTCTCTGGTGCTGGCCAAAAACAGAACTGTGTTCAAATCCCTTTGCCTTTTCATTCCACCATAGATACACGTATTTTATAGCGAGAAATGCCAGGAAATTCAAAATTATTTATAAGTTGCCTTTGCCTTTTATAATTTACATTTCATTTATAATGACAGGAAGAAAGTTGTAGGTCCATTCTTGAGTATTCCAAGGAGCAGAAGGCCAAAAACTTACAGAAAGCCCTGTCATTCATATCTGCATATGAATGAATGAATCAGAGGTTTCGAACGTCTAATTGAATGAGATGTATTATTTGTTGCTGATAGTGACTCATGCTTGACCTATGAGTGTTTGCTGAGGAGAAATGTTTTAGTAATCAGCCCCCTTGCACTTTAAATCGTCAGTCTGGATAGCTCTAGCAGATTAATGGGACTATGATGGTGTTAGACCAGGTCCATGTGCAGGGAAGAAGAATTTTCCCCAAGTCGTTTCCAGCTCCGCTGTTATAGCACAGTGATCACACCTGGAAAATACTTACTGTGATTTAGGAGTTTTTCCCGCCTTGGATGAGTGAGAAAATCACACCTACAGTCCTAGAAAATAATTGTTCCAAAAGGGTTCTTCGGTTGCCCTCATAGAATAACTATTTTTGGTTCCAGGTAGAACCCTTTTGGGTTCTATCCAAAAAAAAAGGGTTCTTCAGAGGGTTATCCTATGGAGACAGCAGAAGATAGCAATTATTTTTCTATCTAGAACCTAAGAGTGTAGTAGTGGAAAGTTCTTTCAGGTGTCTGAAAGTCACACACAATGGATTCCTGAATGTTTGAGATCAATAGCCCCCAACGGAAATAGTTGGTTCTGGAGCCAAAATATATTCCACTCTCTGGTCTCAAGGTATTATTCAATTTCATAAAGGATATAGCTACATTTATGTCTAAGAGCTTTCATAAGTTGCAGTAAGAACCTAAGTAGTCACCAAGTTACAGTCATTACTGCACTATGAGATAGCATGTTTGAATTTAAGGGGTAGTTGTCTAAAAATGCATCATTTCTTAATCTCTTACTAGTCCGCTTTTGATTGAGTATGGTCCATTGGTCCTCCCGATAACAGCATAGCACAGGGACCTAGTCCCGTATGACGGTGGCAAAGGTTTTTTTGCCCCACAAAAAAAAAAAAATCAATAACCAAATTGATGTGCCTCGTGCACTTATTCTAACAAATCTGCCGATGCCATATTAATTGGGACCACATCCAAGCTCCTATTGTTCCCCTCAAGGCTACCTTTCACCACCAATTAGACATAATGACTTAGAGTGCATTAATGGAAATCAAAAGAACAAAGACACATGGAATACATCAGAACTGTCATTAAGTTGGGAAGGAACTCCAGAGATTTAAGTCTTTGCTGCCTTTTGCCTTTGTTATAAATGCCTCTTTTCATGTGCCATTGAAATGCTGGCTATGGTAAATGTGTTCTTAATTAGCTGTTAAGACGATGCACTGAAATCAGTCAATTATAATACTCTTACATGGTTATCAGTTTCAGTTATCAAAACCTTTGAGTGGATTTATGAAATCCCTTTGAACAATCAACAAGGCTTTCACTCTTCAATACTCCACAATAATACGCCTGTGGGTGTTTTGGGGTATCGTGTGGGTGTATGTGGAGTATGCTCAATACATTTCACTACTATCTTCAAGACATTATACAAACAAATCATACACTGGGCAGCTTGCTTCACCAACAGAGAGAAAATAGCTTTTCTGATTTCCTATACCCCCCAGTACAACAGTCTCAGAATTGTACATTGTGAATAAAAAAAGTGTCATCCATTCTCAAAAATGAAATTCATGACACCTTGGTGGCCGCAACAGACGTGATGTGCACACTGCAATCATTCACAGACAAATGTTCAATGGCATTCACTTCAAATCTAATGAAGCTACAAATCAGAAATCATGCCTTAGTTCATCATTAATAACAGCTGTTGCCATTCTAACCTAATTGTATCACAGGGGATCAATGATAATGTTTTTGACTCATCGAATCAGCAGCAAACACCAAAATCACTACCATTACACCAACCAAGGTTTATTTTAAGAAGGGGCATATGTATCTATCTTTCTGTTGGTTGTAGGTCATAATTCCTCCCGTTACAGAAATTGACGTATATGTTATTTCTGCAGCCAGATAAACGTATTTAGGGAGCTGTTTCAGACTGTTGCCTCTGATATGTCCATACATCCGATAAAAATGTCCCCTGAAGGATAAGGAGCCTGATGCTATGAAATGCCTGTAAGCCCACTGCATGCTTGGGGATACCGTTCAATTTATACATATTTCAAATACTGAACATGTCATATTTATATGTTATGCTATACAGGCTTCTGGAAAATAATATTCTAATGCATGCCACTGCTTGGCTTTGATTTATGGGAAGGGAAAAATTGTACCACCACACATTATCATTCAGACGTTACAGTCAACAACTTAATATTCTCTCAACAGTAACCCCTCCATCAACCAACCTGGCAATACTATTAACAGTGTGCAATACATTGTGCTTGCTAATGTTCAATGAGTAGGGAAAGGCTATTTTGACAGGGTTTGACAGGTCTTTGCCGGGTGTTTCTCCCATTGCCAATCAACCAATGGCTAGCTGAATGCAAGGGGGAGATACTAACTTGAAGCAGTGCTTGAAGTGTGCTGCTTCTACTTGCTAGATAAAGACGTCAATGTTCCTAATTTGTAAGTTGTTATTACAGTATATGTCTCTTGGACCTTCACAACCCTTAAATATTTCACAACCCTTGCTTGACCTCACCTAGTCCTTGTTTAAGACCTCACCATGTCCTTGTTTAAGACCTCACCATAGTCCTTGTTTAAGACCTCACCCTAGCCCTTGTTTAAGACCTCATCATAGTCTTTGTTTAAGACCGCACTATAGTCCTTGTTTAAGACCTCACCCTAGCCCTTGTTTCAGACCTCACAATAGTCCTTGTTTAAGACCGCACTATAGTCCTTGTTTAAGACCTCACCATAGTCCTTGTTTATTAAGACCTCACCCAATCCCTTGCTTGACCTCACCCAGTCCTTGTTTAAGACCTCACTATAGCCCTTGTTTAAGACCTCACCCAGTCCTTGTTTAAGACCTCACTATAGCCCTTGTTTAAGACCTCACCCCAGCCCTTGTTTAAGACCTCACCCCAGTCCTTGTTTAAGACCTCACTATGGCCCTTGTTTAAGACCTCACTATAGTCCTTGTTTAAGACCTCACCCCAGTCCTTTTTTAAGACCTCACTATAGTCCTTGTTTAAGACCTCACTATAGCCCTTGTTTAAGACCTCACCCCAGCCCTTGTTTAAGACCTCACCCCAGTCCTTGTTTAAGACCTCACTATAGCCCTTGTTTAAGACCTCACCCCAGTCCTTTTTTAAGACCTCACTATAGTCCTTGTTTAAGACCTCACCCTAGCCCTTGTTTAAGACCTCACTATAGTCCTTGTTTAAGACCTCACCCTAGCACTTGTTTAAGACCTCACTATAGTCCTTGTTTAAGACCTCACCCTAGCACTTGTTTTCCAGGAAAAGCAGAGATTCAGGTTCAGCCCCCTTTGCTATCCGACACCATAATGAACCTACCGATGATATTAAGAGGTGAAGGAAGGGGATTAATCATTCATGAATTACTCCCCAATGATAATGGCTTCCTGAAGACTGTCATTAAATACTTTAATGGTGACTTTGGCCATTGACGTACTCGAAATACTGCAGCATGGCAAGTTTTAGCATAGCTTCATTTAAAAACGATGCCCTTTGCTCCACTAAGAGCAAAAATGAATAGTTCCAGTTGTCAAATTAAAAGCGTTGGTTGAAATGTGAACGTCATATCTTGTGTAGGGTCTGTGATAGTCATTGTACACATTTTGCAACTGAATTAGCTTATTCTTGATTTGATGTGATCAAATGAGCTCTTCTGCATTACAATTCATGTATTGGTACAGTTTTATAGCACTTATTTATTGCTACTAAATATGTAAACTGTAAACTGTAAAAATTGTTACATTTATGTAATGCATTTGAAAAAAATCTTTCTTACTGCATATGCACATCCGTGATCTATCCATTTTAGCGTTATTAGTTTACAATCCTAACGATATTCAATTGGAAGACATTTGAAATGAGTCATTTCTTTTCAAGGTCATCAATCTGTCTGGTAACCAAATGGCTTTAAATTAGAATATTCCAATCTGGCTAAAATGGGAATTAGATTATGAAAGCAGGAAAGGCATACAATCTACCATTTAAATAACAAATTATCGCTCTCTGTCGCTCTTAACTTTGCAATCTGGAAAAACAAAGTTAACAGAAGGGAAAAATCTATAAGTATCCCACGGAGAGATACAAGGAAACCCAATAGTAATTTACTTTGACCCAGCCTCCCCTCACTAACTTTGCCCTGATCTGAGTATTGCGGGGCCTCCCCTGGCGTGTGACCATTTCGGCCCCACACCAGCACTGATGGAGGGGACCCCAGAGGGACTCACAACCTGAGACATCTGGAAGGGGAGGAGGAGGAGGGTGTTTCAGAAGAGGGGGTAACAGACTCCGACTTGGCCTCCCTGACAGCCCATTGACAAGATGCAGCTGCTGGGTAGACTCTCCTGCTGCTCTGCTGCTATGGGGGCTACTGTTGCGCATGTGCCTGAAGTCAAGAGTCCTCTGTTTCATCACTTCCTGGCCCGCTAAGATTCCCTGCATTCCACTTAGTCTTTCTCTCCATTCATGGAATCGAATTAACATAATTTTAAAAAAAAGATTCTCAAGAACAACATTTTGCTCTAGCCTCACAAGACTCCTCTGAAGGTCCCCGGTGTAGTACCGGTGATCTATAGCTGTCTATATTAGTTACTATGCTGTTACTAAGCAATAATGTATTACGGCAGTGTTCTGTTATGACACCTAATAGGAAGTGCACATGCGCACTAGTGGGCCGGGGACTGTACTAAACAACATTAAACTGTACTCCCGTCTCCTTCCTGTTGATATTCTCCACAACACAAATAAAACACCCGGTACCAGTTTAAAAAATGAATGGAAGTATATATGGAGATATTTTAGGTACTAAACTAAGGGAATAAATACATGTTCATTTAAATAAAGAAAACCTCTCATATATAGGACAGACACTTCAAAACAAACTTCCTTTAGATTTTTCAGGGGACTAACAGCAGTAATGCCAAATTCAATATTTCATCCAATAATTTTGAAAGTATTTTCTTTATACAGTAAGGCAGAGATCATCAACTAGGTTCAGCCGCGGTCCGATTTTTTTCTTGACCAAATGGTCAAGGGGGGCCAAAACATAATTACAAATCATTTGTAAACTGCAATTTGACAGCAAGAATCCCAAACAGATAATTTAAAACCTTGCTAACATTTTCATACGATCACGTTTCTCTATATTATGCGTGTGAATATGTGGGAACATATTTCCAAAATTAAAACCACTTAGAGCTGATTTCCTGGTGTTTTTACAGTCTTTTTTGCTTGGAAAAGTTGGGGGGCCAAATAAAACCACCCGCCAGTTGGGGAACCCTGCCTTTAAGAGGTCTTAAAATTCTAAATCAAATAGCTAAATTATCCTTGGTATGGCCATATTAAAACATTTCCAGATGTTATCTTAGAATCCCCCCGGCTAAGACCGAGCTAGAATCTAGACGTAAACATATTGCCGAGTAATAATAGGGGTTAAACTTTGTGCGTCCCCTCTCTGACCCACACAACTCAAAAGAACACACAAGAGTTGGTACCGCCACAGTACAGAACTCCTATTTCACTTTATGGAACTTGAAATGAGATCCCACTCAGTGCTATTTTTTCTCCTTATTTCAAGTAGTCAAGTCATCTGTCAGATGCCTCTCACTTTAATTTCCTGCTTAGTAAGAGCAGTCCACTGGAGAGTTGCTCGAACCAGCAGCCCAGAGTTAATTTATGTATTATGTAAAATGGTCCTTTTCCCTCTCTGTGCCGCAGTTCCTGCATGTCACATTTGAGTCTTTGATTCATTCTTTGTCTCCGTCTGAGGCCTGTGCAGTGCCATTCCTCCCGTGCGCTTGGCAGCCTTCGACATCCATCTTATTTGGACAGGCATTAATCACCTTGCAGTAAAGTGGGCACCTTTTCAATGGAAGAGGGCCACAGCCACTCACCTCCATGGTAGTTAGTTTATTTTCTGTTTGTTCATTCTGAGTTTCTTTTGGAATGCGTAACAACCTAATGTGTCTCTATAGTTGAACCATAATGTGTTTTTCTCTAGGGTTAAAGGCATTCAAGAGGTTATGGATATACATCATTGAAGTCTCCAATATTACATTACATTTTTCTACTAGTGTTCAATAGAGGTCGACCGATTAATCGGAATGGCCGATTTAATTAAGGCCGATTTCAAGTTTTCATAACAATTGGAAACTGGTATTTTTGGACACCGATTTGGCCAATTTAAATTTTTTACATTTATTTAACTAGGCAAGTCAGTTAAGAACACATTCTTATTTTTAAATGACGGCCTAGGAACAGTGGGTTAACTGCCTTGTTCAGGGGCAGAATGACAGATTTTTACCTTGTCAGCTCGGGGATTCAATCTTGCAACCTTACAGTTAACTAGTCCAACGCTCTAACCACCTGATTACATTGCACTCCACGAGGAGACTGCCTGTTACGCGAATGCAGTAAGTTGCTAGCTAGCATTAAACTTATCTTATAAAAAATCAATCAATTATAATCACTAGTTAACTACACATGGTTGATGATATTACTAGTTTATCTAGCGTGTCCTGCATTGCATATAATCGATGCGGTGCGTATTCTATAAACATCAATGCCTTTCTTGAAAGTTATATTTTTAAACATGCATATTTAGTTAATATTGCCTGCTAACCTGGCTTGTTGCGAACTCTGTGAAGACTATTTCTTCCTAACAAAGACAGCCAACTTCGCCAAACGGGGATGATTTAACAAAAACGCATTTGCGAAAAAAGCACAATCGTTGCACAACTGTACCTAACCATAAACATCAATGCCATTCTTAAAATCAATACACAGAAGTATATATTTTTAAACCTGCATATTTTGCTAAAAGAAATCCAGGTTAGCAGGCAATATTAACCAGGTGAAATTGTGTCACTTCTCTTGCGTTCATTGCATGCAGAGTCAGTGTATATGCAACAGTTTGGCCGCCCAATTTGCCAGAATTTTACGTAATTATGACATAACATTGAAAGTTGTGCAATGTAACAGGAATATTTAGACTTGTGGATGCCACCCCTTAGATCAAATACGGAACGGTTCTGTATTTCACTGAAAGAATAAACGTCTTGTTTTCGAGATGATAGATTCCGGATTCGACCATATTAATGACCTAAGGCTCGTATTTCTGTGTGTTATGTTATAATTAAGTCTATGATTTGATAGAGCAGTCTGACTGAGCGATGGTAGGCACCAGCAGGCTCGTAAGCATTCATTCAAACAGCACTTTGTGCGTTTTGCCAGCAGCTCTTCGCTGTGCTTCAAGCATTGAGCTGTTTATGACTTCAAGCCTATCAACTCCCGAGATTAGGCTGGTGTAACCGATGTGAAATGGCTAGCCAGTTAGCCAATAGCGTTTCAAATGTCACTCGCTCTGAGACTTGGAGTGGTTGTTCCCCTTGCTCTACAAGGTTAAGTAATACCAGAAGATAAGCTGCATGAAGAAGCTGCATTTTTTCCCACACACCCTGTCATTCAACTGTCCCTGAGTAACGTGCTGTAGGTAGCCTACATGAGCCTTTGAAGTAATTGTTTGACAAATCAGATAAAAACATCATGACTGGTTGGTGTTCATGCCACATTAGAAGTTAGACTAATACATTTTTTTTTTAAATACATTTAAAAAAATCTTTACTATTAGGCCCAAAAAAATACATTTAAAAGAATCTTTACTATTAGGCCCATAGAGATCCTATTCAATTAATAGGGATTCTAAAGTGCCTTCCGAAAGTATTCACCCCCTTGACTTTTCACACATTTTTTTTGTTTTACAGCCTGAATTTAAAGGGGATTACATTTTTTTTGTCACTGGCATACACACAATACCCCATAATGTTTACAAACTAATAACAAATTAAAACATGAAATGTCTTGAGTAAATAAGTATTCAACCCCTTTGTTATAGCAAGCCTAAACATTTGCTTAACAAGTCACATAAAATTATTTGTAAGGTCCCTCAGTCGCACAATAAATTACAGATTCAACCACAAAGACCAGGGAGGTTAAAAAAGCAGACATTGAATATCCCTTTGAGCGTGGTGAAGTTATTAATTACTCATTGGATGGAGTATTAATACACCCAGTCACGACAGAGATACAGGCATCCTTCCTAACTCAGTTGCCGGAGAGGAAGGAAACCACTCAGGTTATTCACCATGAGGCCAATGGTGACTTTAAAACTGAATTTTACTCCACAATACTAACCTCATTGACAGTGAAAATAAGGAAAAATAAGGAAAAATCCTAGAGGAAAACCTGGTTCAGTCTCCTTTCCAACAGACATTGGGAAATTAATTCACCTTTCATCAGGACAATAACCTAAAAATCAAGGCCAAATCTACAGTTGCTTACCAAGACAGTGAAAGTTCCTGAGTGGACGAGTTACAGTTTTGAGTTAAATCTACTTTAAAATGTATGGCAAGACCTGAAAATAATTGTCTAGTAATGATCAACAACCAATTTGACATCACTTGAAGAATTTTGAAAAGAATAATGGACAAATGTCTTAGAGACTTACCCAGAAAGCTGTAATCGCTGCCAAATGTGCTTCTACAAAGTATTGACGTTGGGTGGGGTGGGAATACTTATGTAAATTCGATATTTCTGTATATAATTTTCAATAAATTTGCAAAATCTAAAAACATGTTTTTGCTTTTTCATTATGGGGTATTATGTGCAGATGAGTGAGAAACTATCAATTTAATAAATGTATTATTCTGACTAACACAAGAAAATGTGGGATAATTCAAGGGGTATGAATACTTTCTGAATGCACTGTATATGTAAGTCTATGATTAAGCCCATCATTTTTTTTTAAAAAAGCTCATGCACACATAGAAGGTCCCCTTGAAGGTACCTTGAAGAAATTAAATCTACTTTCACCCCTGTGTAAATGTGAAGATCACTTTGACTCAATGCTCATAGAAAATAGTTATTTACAGTACTGCAATGTTGTCGTCAAAGAGCCAGAACATTACTACCACCATTGATAAATGCAATTTCACAACTACAATCACAGCACTGTAAGGGACAGTATGCCACAGAAGTGCTTTCATTCATCGTTTCCCTTTCATGGGCAGAGTAGCTTTCCTATTAATTCACTGTTGTCTGACAGAAAGAGTCCTCTGCCTGGAACTTTTTGAAGTCTGTGTATGACCTCACATAATACGGAGAGCATCGCTGACGAGAGACTGGCCTTAACAATCCAGAAATGACCCCCTCGACAAACTACACACTTAAATACAGCTTTCAAGTGACATTAAATTCACTCACCACAACTCCTGCTTGGGTTGAGCTCTAGTTTTCCTCATGCTGAAGGTGTATTTTTTATTAATTCACCATGACACCCCATTTTATTTTAACCTATGAATGATAGAGACTTGAACTAATTTACTTTCAGGGATGGAACAACAACTAAAATGTAAATGTGTCCCAAACTTAATAAACTGTTGTAAAACATGGGTTATGATAGTTCTTGTGCATGTTGACTTTGTAATAGCTTTAGGGCCTAAACTGTTGCACTGTACATTTTTTGGGGGGAGCTCAAGAACATTTCCGATAAGCGATGCTATCTACAGTATACAAAGTTTTCATTTAGAAAAATTCCGGAAAAGGTCTCAAGCAAAATATGAATGGATTTGTTTAAATGTTATTCTTCCAACTTGTGGGGTTGTCCCTCACAAACAAACAAACAATTCAGATTACTGAACTATAGTATAGGGTGTCCCTATTAGGAAAGCCTCAGAGTTCCTGGAGATAAGTTTAGATCTTGAATAATTTTGTGGATATTACTCAGTTGTAGGCCTATGCACTAAAGTAGCGACTGACAACTGTTGCTTTGCCAGAACTTTAACAGGCACACAGAAGCAGTACACTGGTTCGCTAACTCCTGGGAGATCTATATGATCCAACCTACTGTAGCGACCCATCTGGAAGCACTTCCCCATTTCCCCTGCTGGAGTTTCAGATCCCAGTCATGGTGGGTCATAGGAGTATGATTTATGTTCGCACATGTGAAAGCTTTCCAGCTTCAGCTGCGGCCATCAGACTTCCATATCTGACAGCCAGCTCTTTTGGTCCTGAAGTGTGGTAAAAACAGATCTAGAGAGATAAGAGAGAGACAAAGAATGAGGGAAGGAGGGAAAAAGAGAGTGAAGGGGGGGCAGTAGTTTGTCATGGGGGGGGGCACATGTGACAAGATAGACTAGATGTGTTGGATGGGAAGGGGAAGGAATGCTGTCTGGTACTGATTTCACAGCTCAGTGAGCAGTCTCTCCGCAAACACACAGAGCCAGATCTGTTGTGAGGCAAGGCGGAGAGAAATAACAGTCCCTCCATAATTCATTCTAATTACCTCCGCTGTCAGACCTGGTTACTTATCAGTACAGTGAAAGCTTATTATTCCCCCCCTTTTACTATTATCCATGGTTCCCAGCAGTGTGTTGATAGTCACTTTTAACACTCCTTATACCTCTTCAAAAGTGCCTTGCTCATTCCCCCTCATTCCTCATGCCGAACGCTAGTTCAGTTTGACAGGTAATTAGAATGGTTCATTTGAGCAATGTGTTGTTACATTCCCCCCTAAAATGTGTTTTAAATGGAAATGTCGTCAATTTAGCATTGTGGGAAAGGTAATTACTGATTTAAAAGATGTGTTATGGAACTTAACACAGAGCTTGCAGGTGGATCGAGGATCATTGTTTGACTGAATGATAGTCATGATTTACTGTTCGAAATCTGATGTTAATTTAGAGAAATTGTAAGGGGGTCTAGGATTAGCCTACAGTGTTTTAAATTCAACAAACTATGTTTGACCACATTACCTTACTGCTCGATTTAGTCATTAGCACAGCCAGGAGACCTGCTCCACGGACCCTAAAAAAACGCAGCTAAGCACACTCAATAGCTTACATTTTACATGTTTATATTTGAGCCATTCAGCAGATACTCTTATCCAAAGCGATTTACAGGAGCAATTAGGGTTAAGTGCCTCCTTCAAGGGAACATCAACCGATTTTTCACCTAGTTGGCTCAGGGATTCTAACCAACAACCTTTTGGTTTCCAGCCCAGTGGCAAAGGTTACCAACCTGTTGCCATATACTGCAGCATAAATGAGCATACATTGTAAACTGCTGATAAATACTGAATAAAAATCAATACCTTACATTGTGGACCTTTGAATGTGGATAGCCTTCAATGACGGTAACTAACTCACCCAGTTTCAAGATGATGACAAGACCATTCCATTTTGAAACGCAAAAACTATTTCAAGCATTTTAATGCAATATGAATGAGGGGCATCTGATGGAGTAAGATAAAAGACAGTTATGTCATGCGCCTGTACTCCCACAGCAGAAACTATTTCATCTGGGTCTGTCTATGAGGGAGCACTTTAAAAGAGAGCGCAGGTGTTGCACAGTCAGTGACACAGACTCTATCTGAGAGGGCAAACTGCAAAGATACACAATTCTGAGCTGCGTTTCAAACTCATAAAATAAACACCCTCGTCCACTTACCCTCACCTTCTGCCCTTGGGGGATCCATGTCACCATCTAGGATGTTGGTCCAAACGATTAGCCAAACAAGGGAAGTTCGCAACGTAAGCTCCTCAGCCCTCATTTTTGATTGAGTTTGCGAGTGTACAATTATGTTCACTTTGGGGCCTGAAACGCCCCATAATTCAATTTGCGATGATTGTACATCCGCTAAGAAAAGTCAGCCGAAACTTCAAATCTCAACGTCAATATGGATAAGTAAGTAAAAACTAATGTGAAAAGGTTAGAAATTGTGCTACTAATGCGCATGAGGGCGCAAACACAAAGTAATTATAGTTTTGTTTGGTTAGCTTTTGGAAATTGTAGAAATAAAACATTTTACATCTTCAGAAGTTCCAGCTAGGCAGGCTAACGTTAGTGAACTAATTATTTACTTATTACTTATTATACAGTAAGTACACATGCAATCATAGTTGACTGTAGCGCATATAAAGCACCCACAAGCTACCTACCAGTGGCTGAAAACACAATCATCAGTGAATGAACGAGTGACGAATTTCCGGGCAAGGGCCGTCCATTTAAAAACCTTTCCTTCCTCCTTTGGCCTTTGCCCTGCAAGTGTATACTCTTAACCCTAGCAATTGGACTGGTAAACTCATAATGGCTGCCTGTTATTATGATGCAATACTTTCCATGGTAATGTAGAATGTTCATTCAAAAGATGTTAACCATTGTGGCTCATGCAATAGACCCAGTCGGTATTAGATAGGACATTGCGACCCTGCCAGCCTGTGGGAAAACAACCTGTGGTTACATAGGTTACCCCATTGGCTCACAGCAAAAACTATTTTTGTTGTTTGCTTGTTTTAGTCAATTACAAAAGTACAACCTGTCTAAAGATTATTTTTCAACATTGCCAGCTCCCTAGAATTCTCACTACTTAGAAAAAGGCATTTTCATAACGATGCTAGCAGCCACTTGAGTGAGGAAGTGCTAGCTAGCTATCGACCGGAACATTAAGCTAGCCAAGACTGACAACACAAACAAATGGACTATACAGCTACAAGAAGTGAGTGGAATTACAAACAGACTATACTAAACAAGTTAATAGTCTTACCTGCTATTAAATGTTTTCCACACACATAGCTAGCTACCTGTAGCCTACTTGGACACCACGTCCCCACATGTCCCACTGCCACACTGAATAGCCTGGAGCCACAGGGCTCTTCTCTCACGCTCTATTTCCCTACATGGGAGCATTGCAAACTGTAAATCTGGATGTTTTACCTGGCTACGTTTACATTGAACAACATCTTTTAGCCATTTTGTTATTTCTGTATAACAGAACATCAACGACATAGTTGCCTCTTTTACAATGGGGGTCAATAGGAAATAATGTTGGTTTTCCCCAATTTGTGGGTGTGGTCCAGGGGAATTATTTATTATTAAACGAATACCGAGTGGGACTATGGAATATATTTTTTGTTATGTCAGTCGAGTTGAATCAACAAATCACAGCACATATTGAAGAGTATATTTCCTGCCCTGATCCTACGGGTACACTCACAATGGCCGCCCATTATGCCATCATTGACTTGAATGGGGAAGCCCATTCTATATCTATGGGAGTGTATCCATAAAGCTGTAGCTGCGACTGCCTCCTAGGCTCTACCACACACATCTTAACTAGGCTACTGTCAATTAATCTCGAGTAGCAGCTTTGGAATGTGTGGGGAGGCTGGAATCAGTTGGGTTTGAAAAATCATTGGAGATTCAAAAAACTATATTTCTCACTGAATGAGAGGAGACTCTATTCTGTGCAAAATACCTCTGTCGTATGGGCCATATACTTTGAGTTGAGTGCATGTCTGATGAACGTGTGAAGCTGTGTGACAGGCCTGCTTCAATCCAAATTAAGGCCCTCATTGTGGGATAACCACTTGGGCCATTTCCAAAGCAGTGCACCCGAATCATTGGGTGTTTAAGACCATTTGTTACATGCAAGCCCCCAACTGTACTATGAAACATTTATGATGTTGCTGAAACATGCAAGTGTGCCATTTCTACTTAAACTCATTGGGTCTGCCAATTCAAATGTATTCACAGTTTTGAAGAATTTGAAGAATGCTTTGGAATGTTTCAAATACGAGGTCTTCAAAACAAATATGAGATTTTAAAACATGATGTAGTATCCATAGGTGCAGCAGGGGAATTTGTGAAAAGGATGGGCAGGTGCCCTTTTCACTGGACCTTTAACCTCAAGCCAAGCTGGAGCGTGAATAAATGATTCTTATCGCTCTCTTCGAGACTGGACCCCATACCACTTAAGCGAAATGAATGCCAGATCAAAAATAAGGCTAGTAAAATACAACAATACAGAATAACTTTGGTTGCTGAAAGATTATGTACTATCTAGTGTGCCAGGAGACATGTTTGCCCTGTCTGATGTATCAATGTAAAAAGCCTATTTCACAAAGATTTATTGGTTTTAGAAAATGCATCTCTCCAAGTCTACAGTGAGCATTACTAGGCTTCCGTCCTTCATGATTTTACAAGATAGAGTCGATATAATTTTTAGAAGTTTGAAGACTTCCTTTGTTCTTTGATAAAGGAAGAGAAAATCTGAAAATAATGTAATGATAATGTTCCAGGCTATGCAAAGGTTCAAAGTCCTGCGCCTCAAAGTAAAAAACACTGATGTCTTTTTATCTAACATAAGGCTCTTGAAACCCTTTTATGTGGCGACTCCACAAGCAAGGCCCTTTTCCAGTAATCTATGCCATGTCCTCTAGGTGTGCACCGATTGCAGAATATCTTCTTATCAGATGTGGCATGTAACAGACAAGTTTTCAGCTCCTGGAAACTGCTGGATCAGGCCAATTCCAAAAATTGGAGGCACAATTGTTTGAGCTCATGTTTCGTATCAAAGGATACACATCTTTTCGACAGAGCCATGCTTACAGACATCCCACTGGGCACACCACATAATTTCAACGTGGATAATTGGGTAATATTTGGTTGAGATGTTGATCAATGAGATCAACCCACTCAAAAATATATTTACCCACTCAACCAAATTCTAATGGAAAAACAATATCCGATTTTTGGTTTAGTTCTCACCCAAATGTCTATCACTGCGCTTTCAACCATTTAAAAGCACAGTAAAGTTCCAATGGGAATACAATGTCAGATATTTTGTTTATTTATACAACAGATTAATGTGTTATCACTGTGCCTCATCTAAAAGGCTTTTTAGATTAGTATTTTTTTTAAACTGATTTGGATTTTACTGAACAGATTTTAGCATTAAAAGACAAAAAAAAACGGCCAATCGTGTCAGGTCCAGTACCATCGTTGGGCCGCGGGTCAGCAGACTGCTGGCTGCTGGCATTACACATGTGCCAGACTGCTGATGTGTAATGCCAGTGGGAGTGTATCCATAAAGCTGTAGCTGCGACTGCCTCCTAGGGGTGTGCTTGAAAGGGTGTGCTTGAAAGATGGCACATAACTCTGCAGTGTTGGGTTGTATTGGAGAGTCTCATTTTCCACACACAGTCTGTGCCTGTATTTAGTTTATGCTAGTGAGGGCCGAGAATCTACTCTCCCATAGGTACGTGGTTGCAAAGGACATCAGTGTCTTAACAGCGCGAGAGGTTGAATGCACTGAGAGGTCTGTCTAAACTACTGGCACATAGCTCAGACACCCATGCATACCACACAAAACATGCCACAAGAGGTCCCTTCCCAGTCCCCAAGTCCAGAACAGACTATGGGAGGCGCACAGTACTACATAGACTACATGGAACTCTATTCCACATCAAGTAACTGATGCAAGCAGTACAATTTGACTTCAAAAACAAATAAAAAACACCTCATGGAACAGCAGGGACTGTGAAGCCACAATAACATGTGCACGATACACACACATACACATGGATTTAGTACTGTAGATATGTGGTAGTGGTGGAGTAGGGGCCTGAGGGCACACAGTGTGTTGTGAAATCTATGAATGTATTGTAATGTTTTTAAAATTGTATAAACTGCCTTAATTTTGCTGGACCCCAGGATGAGTACCTGCTGCCTTGGCAGAACCAAATGGCCTGGATTCCAGGACTACATGAAAAGTAAATGGCTCAAGTGAACAATGCAATTGATCAATGCAAAGATCCTGCACACATTATTACAGAAATTGTGAAGATCTCGCGGATCGCCACAGATCTGCGACAACCTTCCGGCGCCGACAGAGATGGCCGTCTCGCTTCGCGTTCCTAGGAAACTATGCAGTTTTTTTTTTTTTTACGTGTTATTTCTTACATTGGTACCCCAGGTCATCTTAGGTTTCATTACATACAGTCGAGAAGAACTACTGAATATAAGAGCAGCGTCAACTCACCATCAGTACGACCAAGAATATGACTTCGAAAACGACTTCGTAAAAGAGGGAAACAAAGCGGTCTTCTGGTCAGACTCCGGAGACGGGCACATCGCGCACCACTCCCTAGCATACTTCTCGCCAATGTCCAGTCTCTTGACAACAAGGTTGATGAAATCTGAGCAAGGGTAGCATTCCAGAGGGACATCAGAGACTGTAACGTTCTTTGCTTCACGGAAACATGGCTCACTGGAGAGACGCTATCGGAGTCGGTGCAGCCAGCTGGTTTCTCCAAGCATCGCGCCGACAGAAACAAACATCTTTCTGGTAAGAAGAGGGGCGGGGGCGTATGCTTTATGGTTAACGAGACGTGGTGTGGTCACAACAACATACAGGAACTCAAGTCCTTCTGTTCACCTGATTTAGAATTCCTTCGATTATAATCACAGCCGTATATATTCCCCCCCAAGCAGACACATCGATGGCTCTGAACAAACTTTATTTGACTCTTTGCAAACTGGACTCCACATATCCTGAGGCTGCATTCATTGTAGCTGGGGATTTTAACAAGGCTACTCTGAAAACAAGACTCCCTAAATTGTATCAGCATATCGATTGCGCAACCAGGGCTGGCAAAACCTTGGATCATTGCTACTCTAACTTCCGCGACGCATATAAGGCCCTCTCCCACTCTCCTTTCGGAAAAGCTGACCACGACTCCATTTTGTTGCTCCCTGCCTACAGACAGAAATTAAAACAAGAAGCTCCCGCGCTGAGGTCTGTTCAACGCTGGTCCGACCAATCTGATTCCACACTCCAAGACTGCTTCCATCACGTGGACTGGGATATGTTTCGTATTGCTTCAAACAACAACATAGACGAATACGCCGATTCGGTGAGCGAGTTCATTAGAACGTGCGTTGAAGATGTCCTTCCCATAGCAACGATTAAAACATTCCCCAACATTCCCCAGCATTCGCGTGAAACTGAAATTGCGAACCACTGCTTTTAATCAGGGCAAGGTGACCGGAAACATAACCGAATACAAACAGTGTAGCTATTCCCTCCGCAAGGCAATCAAACAAGCTAAGCGTCAATATAGAGACAAAGTAGAATCGCAATTCAACGGCTCAGACACAAGAGGTATGTGGCAGGGTCTACAGTCAATCACGGAAAATTACAAAAAGAAAACCAGACCAGTCACGGACCAGGATGCCTTGCTCCCAGGCAGACTAAATAACTTTTTTGCCCGCTTTGAGGACAATACAGTGCCACTGACACGGCCCGCAACCAAAACATGCGGACTCTCCTTCACTGCAGACGGCATCCCCAGCCGCGCCCTCAGAGCATGCGCAGACCAGCTGGCTGGTGTGTTTACGGACATATTCAATCAATCCCTATCCCAGTCTGCTGTTCCCACATGCTTCAAGAGGGCCACCATTGTTCCTGTTCCCAAGAAAGCTAAGGTAACTGAGCTAAACGACTACCGCCCCGTAGCACTCACTTCCGTCATCATGAAGTGCTTTGAGAGACTAGTCAAGGACCATATCACCTCCACCCTACCTGACACCCTAGACCCACTCCAATTTGCTTACCGCCCAAATAGGTCCACAGACGATGCAATCTCAACCACACTGCACACTGCCCTAACCCATCTGGACAAGAGGAATACCTTTGTGAGAATGCTGTTCATCGACTACAGCTCAGCATTTAACACCATAGTACCCTAGCAACGATTAAAACATTAAGAAGGCGCAGCAGCGCCTCTTCAACCTCAGGAGGCTGAAGAAATTTGGCTTGTCACCAAAAGCACACAAACTTCTACAGATGCACAATCAAGAGCATCCTGTCGGGCTGTATCACCACCTGGTACGGCAACTGCTCCGCCCACAACCGTAAGGCTCTCCAGAGGGTAGACGCACAACGCATCACCGGGGGCAAACTACCTGCCCTCCAGGACACCTACACCACCCGATGTCACAGGAAGGCCATAAAGATTATCAAGGACAACAACCACCCGAGCAACTGCCTGTTCACCCCGCTATCATCCAGAAGGCGAGGTCAGTACAGGTGCATCAAAGCTGGGACCGAGAGACTGAAAAACAGCTTCTATCTCAAGGCCATCAGACTGTTAAACAGCCACCACTAACATTGAGTGGCTGCTGCCAACACACTGACTCAACTCCAGCCACTTTAATAATGGGAATTGATGTAAAATATATCACTAGCCACTTTAAACAATGCTACTTAATATAATGTTTACATACCCTACATTATTCATCTCATATGTCTACGTATATACTGTACTCTATATCATCTACTGCATCTTTATGTAATACATGTATCACTAGCCACTTTAACTATGCCACTTTGTTTACATACTCATCTCATATGTATATACTGCACTCCATACCATCTACTGTATCTTGCCTATGCCGCTCTGTACCATCACTCATTCATATATCTTTATGTACATATTCTTTATCCCCTTACACTTGTGTCTATAAGGTAGTAGTTTTGGAATTGTTAGCTAGATTACTTGTTGGTTATTACTGCATTGTCGGAACTAGAAGCACAAGCATTTCGCTACACTCGCATTAACATCTGCCAACCATGTGTATGTGACAAATAAAATTTGATTTGACCTATGCATGCTATCTGCATGCTTTATTTATATGATCACATAAAAATACATTTATAGTTTCAGTAACCTCAAAATGTGGCCATGGTTGTGTTACTTATTTTAAGATTGAATGTTACATTAACTTCAGGCTATACAATAGTAATATTGAATTGTGTTTGGTTGGCAATACAAATAAATATTAACATTTAAAGGAGATGTATCTACTGCTTGGATAGTTCAATCTGAGCCACTGGCTTAATCCTATTCTTTAACTTTTATTTTTGGCTGGGAAAGGGGGATACCTAGTCAGTTGTACAACTGAATGCCTTCAACTGAAATGTGTCTTCCGCATTTAACCCAACCCCTCTGAATCAGAGAGGGGCTGCCTTAATCGACATCCACGTCTTCGGCGCCCAGGGAACAGTGAGTTAACTGCTTTAGTCAGGGGCAGAATGACAGATTTTTACCTTGTCAGCTCGGGGATTCGATCCAGCAACCTTTCGGTTACTGGCCCAACACTGTTGAGTTGGAGATGTGAATCCAACATAATTTGTTAACTTGTCGACAAGTTAATAGGCTATTTATTGTGTTTGGTTGTCATCACAAACAAATAACATTTTAAGGAGATGTATCTTCTGCTTGGATAGTTCCATCTGTGACATTGACTTAGTCTGGGTTTAATTCCAGTTTGTATATAAATGAATCATGTATATGTTGGATTCACGCCTACATCTCAACCAAAAATCTAAGTTAAAGTATAGGATCAAATCAAATCTAAATCTAAATGCACTTTAAAGTTTGCTTTGATTGTCCTATTGTTTAACATACACTTTTGGTTGAGATGGAGATGTGAATGCAAAATATAAATTATTAATTTGTAGACAAACTGGAGTTAAAGTCAGACTAAGTCAGTGACCAAGATGGAACTATCCAAGCAGAAGCTACATCTCCTTAAAATGTTGGTATTTGTTTGCGTTGACAACCAAACACAATTCAATATTTTAAAATGACCAGAGCTTGAAACCCAGGCCTATTGTCTATTTTTTGTTGAATTCTGGGTTGAATTGATCAACAGCTGTTGATGACTTTGCGAATGCTATATAGGCCTAAATTTGGTTACGATGACATATTCCTGTGGTTGAAATCACCCCCCCCCCCCCCCAAACAATAGTTTACGTTGGTGACTTTTGTTAAAATACAGTGTATTTTCCACGTAGATTCCACAAATTACATTTAAACAATGTTGATTCAACCAGTTTGTGCCCAGTGGGATTGTTCTGTGAAATAAAACAATGTTGAGTGACACAAATAATACAAAGAAGAAGATAAAGCTCCGTAACGTGATAATTTTTATTCCAGTGTGACGTAGTGTTTAAGAACAGAGCCTTTTTTAAATATATTTTTTATTTCACCTTTATTTAACCAGGTAGGCTAGTTGAGAACAAGTTCTCATTTACAACTGTGACCTGGCCAATATAAAGCAAAGCAGTGTGACACAGAAAACAACACAGAGTTACACATGGAATAAACAAGCATACAGTAAAAACACAATAGAAAAAAAGTATGTTTGTATACAGTGTGTGCAAATGGCGTGAGGAGGTAAGGCAATAAATAGGCCATAGTAGCAAAGTAATTACAATTTAGTAGATTAACACTGAAGTGATAGATGAGCAGATGGTGATGGGCAAGTAGAAATACTGGTGTGCAAAGGGGCAGAAAAGTAAATAAAAACAATATAGGGGTGAGGTAGGTAGATTGGGTGGGCTATTTACAGATGGGCTAAGTACAGCTGCAGCGATCGGTTAGCTGCTCAGATAGCTGATGTTTAAAGTTAGTGATGGAAATATAAGTCTCCAGCTTCAGCGATTTTGCAATTCGTTCCAGTCACTGGCAGCAGAGAATTGGAAGGAAAGGCGGCCAAAGGAGGTGTTGGCTTTGGGGATGACCAGTGAGATATACGTAGTATAGACTTATAGATGACCTGGAGCCAGTGGGTCTTGCAACGAATATGTAGCGAGGGCCAGCCGACTAGAGCACACAGGTCACAGTGGTGGGTGGTTTAAGGGGCTTTGGTGACAAAACGGATGGCACTGTGATAGACTGCATCCAGTTTGCTGAGTAGAGTATTGGAAGCTATTTTGTAAATGACATCGCCGAAGTAGCGGATCGGTAGGATAGTCAGTTTTACGAGGGTATGTTTGGTGGCGTGAGTGAAGGAGGCTTTGTTGCGAAATATGAAGCCGATTCTAGATTTGATTTTGGATTGGAGATGTTTAAAATGAGTCTGGAAGGAGAGTTTACAGTCTAGCCAGACACCTAGGTATTTGTAGTTGTCCACATATTCTAAGTCAGAACCGTCCAGAGTAGTGATGCTAGTCGGGCGGGCAGGTGCGGGCAGCGAACGGTTGATAAGCATGTATTTGGTTTTACTAGCGTTTAAGAGCAGTTGGAGGCCACGGAAGGAGTGTTGTATGTCATTGAAGCTTGTTTGGACACTGTTAGTTAACAGTGTCCAAAGAATGGAGTCGTCTGTGTAGAGGTTGATCAGGGAATCACCCGCAGCAAGAGCGACATCGTTGATATATACAGAGAAAAGAGTCAGCCCGAGAATTGAACCCTGTGGTTCCACCATAGAGACAGCCAGAGGTCCGGACAACAGGCCCTCCGATTTGACACACTGAACTCTGTCTGAGAAGTAGTGGGTGAACCAGGCGAGGCAGTCATTTGAGAGTCCCCCTCAACAATAAAGCACTCTCAACTGATTATCCCTTAACTAATTAAAACATCCAAGATGGGTGTCTGAGACTGCACCTATATAAAGAGAGAACTTCTCAGAGACTGGATATAACACACATTTTGGAGAGACGAAGAGAGCGCTTTGTAAGGATATCCGTCCCCGTCACAGAGACACAGCTCTTTTAGGGATTCACAATGCACCGCGCCAATGTGTCGGAATGTCAACTAGCCAGATGTCCTGCCTCAGCCCAGATGCCACAACAGACAGTTACCCTTGTATCTTTCAAAGTGTCTGATGAGGAGACATTGGGTACAATGTTTATGTGCTTCAAGAGGGCCACTGAAATATTGGGACTTTTTATTGTATTCTTTTGTTATTCTTTTAAGCAGTCCAGTTTATGTGTGGGAGTATAGTCCTCACAGCCAGACAGTCACCTTCCATCCCAATGGCTCAGAACATCCCCTGGTAACACTTAACAATAGCAGATGACATGCCAGTTGTAGTTTAAAATCAAACATATAGGCCTAGACGTCTAAAAACATGTTCAGTCTTACTATGCCAGTGGCGATTTCAAAAGTAGGGTGTGTTGTGGGGGGATTTGACAAGGAAATCAAATACAATCACTCAAGCTCTCAAAAATAGTCTCCCTCCATTTTACATCAGTGCTGTTCTCCCCTACATCATGCCCTGTTCTCCCCCTGTATTAAAATGTGCCTAACTTGCTGCTCTGCTGACTGTCAGGATGCAGTTTATATGATGACTGACCCAGCTGCTTTATCATGTTATTGTCATCATAAAAGATCTGTACCCTGCTGAATAACAGTAAAACACCTCCTCCACAGACCTCGTCTTCATTCCCAAACCTTTATCGGGCTCTATGTGTGACAAAATACTTTAAAATGAGAACCACTCATGTTTTTTTTTAATGCAAAATATCCCTGTCCTTTTGTGAAAACCATAATCATGTTTGGAGCCATGCTCAATGAAATATCTGGGGACAGCACATTGAACCATACTTGATTCTAATTTTGTATTTGTTTAATTCAACTGTAAAAGTGAATAACTATGCTAGGTACAGTACAAAAGGTCTGTGAGCTTCAGGGGAGTGAAAATAACCTCTTCAAAGCAAACAGCCTTATTCAGATAATAACTTAACAAGGTCCAGATTGGCCAAAGGTTGTCAATTTGAAGTGTTAAGGCAAATTCATCAATCTCTCTCTGTCTCTCGGTTGCCAGGTCCATTGGTGTCACATTGTCAGCACGGTGTTGACAATCAATGCATTAACATAGTTTTCCTAGCAAAGTAATTGGCTTGACCTGTACCTTGCTGCTCGTTGGCCATGTTTTTTTTTACGGAACATGTACATTTTGGGGGGGGGGGGGAGTTCGGGTCATGTCGTTCACCTTGTACCAGGAAGTAGAAGGGCAAGGTCGATGTGGGAGAGTTGTCCAAAACTAAAAACTTTAATTTATCTATTCTTCTTATGAATATTCCCTAAGGGGGGGAATGAATAGTGCACTTTATTATTTGTGTTGATCCTCTGGGAATGCTGACAATATTGTAACGATTGTCGTTGGTGGAAGAAGGTGAAGACCAATGTGCAGCGTGGTACGTATTCATAATACTTTTAATAGAGATGAATACTGGAACAAAAACAACAAACCGACAAACGAACAGTTCTGCAAGGTGCAACAAAAACACTAAACAGAAAATAATCACCCACAACTCAAAATGGGAAAACAGGCTACCTAAGTATGGCTCTCAATCAGAAACAACAATAGACAGCTGCCTCTGATTGAGAACCATACAAGGCCAAACACATAGAAAAAGAAAGCCTAGACCTACAACATAGAATACCCACATCACACCCTGACCAAACTAAAAATAGAAACATACAAAGCAATCTACGGTCAGGGCGTGACAAATATTGTGGCCAAGGTAACTCCACATACAGATTAAACCAGTGCCTCTGTACACAGGCATAATGAAGTTTTTAGGATTATTGGTGTTTTATGAATCAGGCAAAAACTTTGATATTCTGGACAGGTCGTTCTATCAAAAAGGATATCATTGTTATTACCATTCAACTTGGTTTGATTTATATGACCATGAAGCAGGAGTGTTAAATTGTCACTTCCATTTATCTCATCTTCTGTAAAGGAAAGTTACATTCTCTTGAATTGAACTGATAATTGTGGTTGTGTTATATCTCAACGTTTGTTGTGTTGATTCATTACAGTATGACATCACCAGATGTTGTCAACCAAATACACCATTCCTTAGAATCAGTGGTGTAAAGTACTACTAAAGTAGTTTTTTGGGGTATTTGTACTTTACTACATTCCTAAATAAAATATTGTACTTTTTACTCCATACATTTTCTATAACGACTCAGGATATCAAATCAAAGTGTATTTGTCACGTGCTTACTTACAAGCCCTAACCAACAGTGCATTTTTTAAGTAAAAAAATGAGTATTGGGTAAACAATAGATAAGTAAAGATAAAAAATAAATTAAGTAAAATGACACTGAAAATAACAGGAGTGAGGCTATATACAGGTGGTACAGGTACAGAGTCAATGTGCGGGGGCACCGGTTAGTCAGGCTAATTGAGGTAATATGTACATGAATGTATAGGTAAAGTGACTATGCATAGATGATAAACAGAGAGTAGCAGCAGCGTAAAAGAGGGGTTGGCGGGGGGGACACAATGCAAATAGTCCGGGTAGCCATTTTTTTACCTGTTCAGGAGTCTTATGGCTTGGGGGTAACAGCTGTTGAGAAGCATTTTGGTCTCGGTCCTCCTTTTCCTGTAGTCCACAATCATCTCCTTTGTCTTGATTACATTAGGTTAGGTTGTTATTCTGGCACCACCCGGCCAGGTCTCTGACCTCCTCCCTATAGGTTGTTTGGTCGTTTTCGGTGATCAGGCCTATCACTGTTTTGACGTCTTCAAACTTAATTTGGGGCCCTAGCCCCAAACTCAGGCCCTGGTAGTTAACCAACCCTCTCTGCCCATTCATCGCCATTTGAGCTGTTGTTGTCTTACCCTTTGTTGTCTTAGTTAGCTCTCCCAATCAACACCTGGGATTGCTTTATGCCTCGCTTTATGTCTCCCTCAAATGTCAATATACCTTGTATACTGTTGTTTAGGATAGTTATCATTGTTTTAGTTTACAGTGGAGCCCCTAGTCCCACTGAACATGCCTCAGATTCCTCCTTTGTCCCACCCCCCACACATGCGGTGACCTCACCCAGTATAACCAGCACGTCCAGAGATGCAACCTCTCTTATCATCACTCGGTGCCTGGGCTTACGTCCACTGTACCCGCACCCCACCGTGCCCTGAATCTATTCTACCATGCCCAGAAATCTGCTCCTTTAATTCGCTGTCCCCAACACACTAGACAACCAGTTTTGATAGCCTTTAGCCGTATCTTCATCCTACTCCTCTGTTCCTCGGGTGATGTGGAGGTTAACCCAGGCCCTGCGTGTCCCCAGGGACTATCATTTGATGACTTCTGTAATCGAAAAAGCCTTGGTTTCATGCATGTCAACATCAGAAGCCTCCTCCCTAAGTTTGTTTCACTCACTGCTTTAGCACAGTCTGCCAACACTGATGTCCTTGCCGTGTCTGAATCCTGGCTTAGGAAGGCCACCAAAAATTCTGAGATTTCCATACCCAACTACAACATTTTCCGCCAAGACAGAACTGCCAAAGGGGGAGGAGTTACAATCTACTGCAGAGATAGCTTGCAATGTTCTGTAAAACTTTTCAGGTCTATGCCCAAATGGTTTGAGCTTCTAATTAAAACAATTAATCTCTCCAGAAAAAAGTCTCTCACTGTTACCGCCTGTTATAGACCCCCCTCAGCTCCCAGCTTTGCCCTAGACACCATATGTGAATTGATTGCCCCTCATCTATCTTCAGAGTTCGTTCTGTTAAGTGACCTAAACTGTGATATGCTTAACACCCCAGCAGTCTAAGCTAGATGCCCTCAATCTCACACAAATCATCAAGGAACCAGGTACAACCCTAAATCCGTAAACATGGGCACCCTCATAAATATTATCCTGACCAACTTACCCTCCAAATACACCTCTGCTGTTTTCAACCAGGATCTCAGCGATCACTGCCTCATTGCCTGCATCCGCTATGGGTCCGCTGTCAAACGACCACCCATCATCACTGTCAAACACTCCCTAAAACACTTCTGCGAGCAGGCCTTTCTAATCGACCTGGCCCGGGTATCCTGGAAGGATATTGACCACATCCCGTCAGTAGAGGATGCCTGGTCGTTCTTTAAAAGTAATTTCTTCACCATCTTAAATAAGCATGCCCCTTACAAAAAATGTAGAACTAAGAACAGAAATAGCCCTTGGTTCACTCCAGACCTGACTGCACACGATCAGCACCAAAAATTCCTGTGGCGGACTGCACTAGCATCGAATAGTCCTCGCAATACGCAACTTTTCAGGGAAGTCGGGAACCAATACACGCAGTCAGTCAGGAAAGCAAAGGCTAGCTTTTTCAAACAGAAATTTGCATCCTGTAGTTCTAACTCCAAAAAGTTTTGGGACACTGTAAAGTCCATGGAGAACAAGAGCACCTCCTCCCAGCTGCCCACTGCACTGAGGCTAGGTAACACGGTCCCCCCCAATAAATCCATGTTAATCGAAAATTTCAATAAGCATTTCTCTACGGCTGGCCATGCTTTCCTCCTGGCTACCCCAACCCCGGCCAACAGCTCCGCCCGCCCCCCCCCTCCCCCGCAGCTACTTGCCCGAGCCTCCCCAGCTTCTCATCCACCCAAATCCAGATAGCTGATGTTCTGAAAGACCTGCAAAACCTGTTCCCCTACAAATCAGCTGGGCTAGACAATCTGGAGCCTCTATTTCTAAAATGATCCGCCGCCATTGTTGCAACCCCTATTACCAGTCTGTTCAACCTTTCTTTCTTATCGTCTGAGAGCCCTAAAGATTGGAAAGCTGCCACGGTCATCCCCCTCTTCAAAGGGGGTGACACTCTAGACCTATATCCATCCTGCCCTGTCTCTCTAAAGTCTTTGAAAGCCAAGTTAATAAACAGATCACTGACCATTTCGAATCCATGGGTCTACCTCAGCCACGCCCAGGGTACTAAACGATATCATAACCGCCATCGATAAAATATAGTACTGTGCAGCCGTCTTCATCGACCTGGCCAAGGCTTTCGACTCTGTCAATCACCGTATTCTTATCGGCAGACTCAATAGCCTTGGTTTTTCTGACGACTGCCTCGCCTGGTTCACCAACTACTTTGCAGGCAGGGTTCAGTGTGTCAAAGCGGAGGGCCTGTTGTCCGGACCTCTGGCGGTCTCTATGGGGGTTCCACAGGGTTAAATTCTCGGGCCGACTCTTTTCTCTGTATATATCAATGATGTCACTCTTGCTGCGGGCGATTCCCTGATCCACCTCTACGCAGACAACACCATTCTGTATACTTCTGGCTCTTCCTTGGACACTGTGCTAACTAACCTCCTAACAAACTTCAAAACCATACAACACTCCTTCCGTGGCCTCCAACTGCTCTTAAACGCTAGTAAAACCAAATGCATGCTGTTCAACCGTTCGCTGCCCACACCCGCCCGCCCAACTAGCATCACCACCCTGGACGGTTCCGACCTAGAATATGTGGACAACTATAAATACCTAGGTGTCTGGCTAGACTGTAAACTCTCTTTCCAGACTCATATTAAACATCTCCAATCCAAAATCAAATCTAGAATCAGCTTCCTATTTCACAACAAAGCCTCCTTCACTCACGCCAAAATGTACTATAGTAAAACTGACTATCCTACCGGTCCTCGACTTCGGCGATGTCATCTACAAAATAGCTTCCAGTACTCTACTCAGCAAACTGGTTGTAGTCTATCACAGTGCCATCCGTTTAGTTACCAAAGCCCCTTATTACACCCATCACTGCGACCTGTGTGCTCTAGACGGCTGGCCCTCGCTACATATTTGTGGCAAGACCCACTGGCTCCAGGTAATCTATAAGTCTATACTAGGTAAAGCTCCGCCTTATCTCAGCTCACTGGTCACGATAACACCACCCACCCGTAGCACCCGCTTCAGCAGGTATGTTTCACTGGTCATCCCCAAAGTCAACACCTCCTTTGGCCGCCTTTCCTTCCAGTTCTCCGCTGTCAGTGACTGAAAATCGCTGAAGCTGGAGACTTATATTTCCCTCACTAACTTTAAACATCAGCTGTACGTAGTCCATCTGTAAATAGCCCACCCAATCTACCTACCTCATCCCCATATTGTTTTTATTTACTTTTCTGCTCTTTTGCACACTAGTATCTCTACTTGCACATCATCATCTGCTCATTTATCACTCCAGTGTTAACCTGCTAAATTGTAATGACTTCGCTACTATGGCCTATTTATTGCCTACCTCCTCACGCCATTTGCACACACTGTATATAGGCTTTCTTTTTTTCTATTGTGTTATTGACTGTACGCTTGTTAATTCCATGTGTAACTCTGTGTCGTTATTTGTGTCGCACTGCTTTGCTTTATTTTGGCCAGGTCGCAGTTGTAAATGAGAACTTGTTCTCAACTTGCCTACCTGGTTAAATAAAGGTGAAATATAAAATAAAACTTTTTTTTCAACCTCCCGCTTTGGGCTGGATGTGTCAATTTGTAGTTCATACATGCATAACCTATGAGCAGAATTACTCTTTAACATCAATTATCCATGAAATCCGTAGTTTGAAATCAACTTTTTTTCTGGAAGTTGTGCTGCGCCATTGTCCACCATGCTGGCCAGCCCCTTAGCAATTTGAGTTCAAGCCTATTAGCTTCAGCCCCTGACCATTTGAGTGACAGTTAGCAAGATGCAGAGCGAGAGAAAGGGAGAGCAATGACATGGTGCCATATCAGCACATGCCGTAGTACACGATCGTTGGGGATTACTTTCGGTGCTACTTTCAGAACTACTGGTTAAAAAGTATACACAAGATATCTGAGATTCTCTTTATGTTTAGTGCCTGTATTCCTGCATTCTTGAACAGATTAAGAGGCATTAAATGCCGTTATGAATTATGCCTCCATACTGTAACAGCCTAAAAGAAAGTTTGAGCAGCTGGCTAATGGGCGTCATTATGAGTTACATATTTTCACACATCACCTTTGACCTGCTGTTGCACTACTCCTTACCTCCATCTACCCACGAATGAAGGCCCTTGACCCCTCCACCATTAGTAATATTGCACAACCGACAAAGGCCCATTTGTTTTGTGCCGACCAACACTCGGGACAATTTCACTCTTCGCATAAATGGTATGAAAACACCAGCTACAATTATGTGTGACGGAGTCCACAAGCAATTTATCACTAAGTCCACAACTAGAGCCAGTCTCTTTTGTATTTTACTAGAGGCTTGTTGATAATCATGTGTTTTTCAAAGGAATACCACAATATGCATTCCATGCATTACTCACCTTTACAATATCTGGCATAAACAAATTGGAAAAGCAATGAGGAACAGCATAAACATGAAAGTGAGAAGGCATCAGGTGTAGGTTCAAAGCGAGCTTCCATGTACATGCTTGGATGAAAGTGGTGAAGGGGATGGAAATATTCCTATCTATCGGCATACACTTACTCCAGTGTGTAGCAGAAGGGGAAGATTCAGGTACATGTTAACAAAGGGTGCTCTTCAGCTTCAGTATAGAACGTATGACGCTACTGTAGATAATCACCCTTGGTTTCTGTTCTCCGAGGCCTTGGCTCGGTCAAATGGAGAAGAAGAGATAGGTAACTCGTGCCTAGTTAGGAGGCGGCACAGAGATATGGAAGAAGGCCATCGTTCATTAACAGCTCCTCATCAGCTCACCCCGGCTGGCTTTTTGCCACCAAATTTCCCCTTGCTGAGAATCTGAATCGGGCACATGCAAAACCATTGTTTTCCTGTTAGGATTGGGGGGGATAAGCCTGCATGAAAATGGAAACCATGCAGTGATGCCACAACCAGAGAAGTTTTACTTCCTTGAAAGTTTTCCTGGGAGGTTCTATTAACTATCTGAGAATGGAAATTATAAGAATTTTTTGTTCATTTTTTAATAACTTATTTCAAACTTTCACTGAATATTTCAATAAGACTGCTAGCTTATTCTGGGTAAACTTTCTTTAAACTCCAAGCACAGATAGGAAATGAATTTCCAAGTGTCCTTCGGCATTAATCATGCAAACATATTTATTCTATATTGTGACACTGCATTAGTGAGATTCTAACCTATACTCTTCTGTTCTCTATCCATGGAATTAGTCCACTGGGCCACCATGCCATGTTTTTTTACGCATACAAAGCGGTTTATTTCTGTCTATTCAAACAGACCCCATTTCAAAGGAAACAAGCATTCATTAAGGATACTCCCCTTTTTTTCAATATGCGCCTAAAATGACAATCCAAATCCAACTGCCTGTAGCTCAGGCGCTGAAGCAAGGATATGCATATTCTTGGCACCATATCAAAGAAAACACTTTGAACTTTGTAGAAATGTGAAAGGAATGTAGGAGAAAATAACAGAATAGATCTGGTAAAAGACAATACAAAGAAAAAAACAATCGTTGTTTTGTGTTTTTTTTGTAGCATCATCTTTGACATGCAAGAGAAAGGCCATAATGTATTATTCCAGCCCATGTGCAATTTAGATTCTGTCCACTAGATGGCAGCAGTGTACGTGCAACGTTTCAGACTGATCCAATGAACCATGGCATTTCTGTTAAAAATGTTGTATCAAGACTGCCCAAATGTGCCTAATATGTTAAATAATAACTTGAATAACATGAAAAGTTAAAGATTATGCACTCTCCTCAAACAATAGCATGGTATTCTTTCATTGTAATAGCAACTGTAAATTGGGCAGTGCAGTTAGATTAACAAGAATTTAAGCTTTCTGCCAATATCAGATATGTCTATGTCCTGGGAAATTTTCTTGTTACTTACAACCTCATGCTAATTGCATTAGCCTACGTTAGCTCAACCATCCTGTGGAAGGGACACCGATCCCAAAGAAATTTTAAGATCAGGTGTGACAAATTTGTGAGTGAGGTCAACACACCTGAACACGCTTAACAAAGATAGAGGAGTTTTGTTGATGTTGAGAACAGAACTGTCTATAAATAACATTCTTAGAATGTTCTTTGAATGTTATTAATCTTTTCTTGTGGTTTTTATGTAATGTTTTAATGTTCTGAGAACATGATTTTAAATAGAACCATGAGGAAGCAGAAAACTTAATGCTGAAGTACTGAAATTCCCATGAATTCCCATTTTAGCCACACCCGTTGCTGACAGTTGAATAAAATCGAGCACAGAGCCATGCAATCTCCATAGGATTTTCATTGTCAGTAGAATGGCCTTACTGAAGAGCTCAGTGACTTTCAATGTTGCACCATCATAGGATTCCACCTTTCAGTTCAGCTGCAAAGTGGTAGGGCACACAAGCAAACAGAACGGGACCGCTGAGTACTGAAACGCATAGCACGTAAAGATTGTCTGTCCTTGGTTGTAACGCTCACTACCAAGTTCCAAACCACGTCTGGAAGCGACGTCAGCACAATAACTGTTCGTCGGGAGAATCATTAAATTGATTTTCATGGTCGAGCAGCCGCACACAAGCCTAAGATCTCCAGCATAATGCCAAGCGTCCCCGTGCACAAAGAGAGGTTCATGCAGAAATGGTTTGTAGAGATCGGTGTGGAAGAACTTGACTGGCCTGCAAGAGGATCCCTGACCTCAACCCCATTGAAAACATTTGGGATAAATTGGAGTGCTGACTGCGTGCCAGGTCTAATCGCTCAACATCAGTGCCCAACCTCACAAATGCTCTTCTGGCTGAATGGAAGCAAGTCCACGCAGCAATGTTCCAACATCTAGTGGAAAGCCTACCCAGAAGAGTGGAGGTTGTTATAGAAGAAAGGGGGACCAACTCCATTTTAATACCCATGATTTTGAAATGAGATGTTCGACAAGATGGGTGTTCACATACTTTGGCCATGCAGTGTATAATGGTGTGTATAGACCGTATGGACAGCAGGGACATGCCTCCCCCCCACAGCATTCTGCAGTGATGCGCCATCCCATCTGGTTTGCGCTTAGTAGGACTATCATTTGTTTTTTCAACAGGACAATGACCAGAAATACACCTCCAGGCTGTGTAAGGGCTATTTGACCAAGAAGGAGACTGATGGAGTGCTGCATCAGATGACCTGGCCTCCACAATCACCCGACCTCAACCCAATTGAGATGGTTTGGGATGAGTTGGACCGCAGAGTGAAGGAAAAGCAGCCAACAAGTTCTCAGCATATGTGGGAACTCCTTCAAGACTGTGGGAAAAGCATTCCAGGTAACTAGCTTATGAAGCTGGTTGAGAGAACGCCAAGAGTGTGCAAAGCTGTCATCAAGGCAAAGGGTGGCTACCTTGAAGAATCTTAAATATATGTGTCCATATGTGTTATTTAATCGTTTTGATGCCTTCACTATTATTCTACAATTTAGAAAATATAAAAAATATAGATAAACCTTTGAATGAGTAGGTGTGTTCAAACTTTTGACTGGTGCTGCATACAGTGGGGCAAAAAAGCATTTAGTCAGCCACCAATTGTGCAAGTTCTCCCACTTAAAAATATGAGAGAGGCCTGTAATTTTCATCATAGCTACACTTCAATTATGACAGACAAAATTAGAAAAAAATATTTTTTTCCCACTGTATGTCCCCCCACCACTTCTAAAACCAAAGTTGTGCCCCTTGATGGACAGTATATGAATAGAAAAGGAGTGTACAGCAGTGGTCATATCGCATGAGCTATGACTTGAATACAGTATATACATATCAAGTAGGTAAAAAAGTATGCAAACATTATTAACGTGGAGGCCGTCTAGTGATGACTGTTTAAAAGTCTGATGGCCCCAGAGATACATGCTGTTTTTCTGTCTCTTGGTCACAGCTTTGATGCACCTGTACTGTCTCTGCCTTCTAGATGGTAGTGGCATAAACAGGCCATTTAAAAAAATCCACAGATAAAAGGGGAAACATAGTTGGTTTCTAGTAATCGCTCCTCCTTCAGACTTCTTCTGTGGAATATGGCGGTTTAAGGTGCATTACGACCACCAACTGGACTGGAGTGTGGACCTCAGTTCAGTTTTCAATCACCAACCTGAGTATATGCTGCTAAAAACCAATGAGGAGATGGGAGAGGCAGTTTGTATGAAATTATTGAATAACATGTATGTGTTCATTTATTTTGCAACACTTGTGCACACAACAGGGGCGGGGTGGTCAGCATGTTAGAGGCCAAGCCAAATTTCTTCAGCCTCATTAGGTTGGAGAGGCGCTGTTGCGTCTTCTTCACCACGCTGTTGGTGTGGAGGGACCATTTCAGGTCGTCAGTGATGTGCAAGCCGAGGAACTTGAAGCTTTTCACCCTCTCAACTGCGGTCCCGTCAATGTGGATGTGGGCCGGCTCTCTCTGCAATCTCCTGTAGACTGCGATCAGCTCCTTCGTTTTGCTTTACGTTGAAGGAAAGGTTATTTTGTTGCCACTACTCCCCCAGGGCTCTCACTTCCTCCCTGTAGGTTGTCTCGTCATTGTTGGTAATTAGGCTTACCATTGTTGTGTCGTCAGCAAACTTGGTGATTAAGTTGGAGACGTGCGGAGCCACGCAGTCATGGGTGAACAGTGAGTATAGGAGGGGGCAAGGTGGTGGTGATATGATCCTTAACTAGCCTCTCAAACCCCTTCATGATGACAGAAGTGAGTGCTACGGGGCGAAAGTCATTTAGTTCAGTTACCTTCGCTTTCTCATGGTACAGGAACAATGGTGGACATCTTGAAGCAAGTGGGGACAACAGACAGGAATAGGGAGAGATTGAATATGTTCGTAAACACTCCAGCCATCTGGTCTGCACATGCTCTGAGGACACAGCTTGGGAAGTCGTCTGAGCCGGCAGCCTTGTGAGGGGTAACATGATTGAATGTCTTACTCACGAGATCAGGAGCACACAGTCCTCGTGAGCGGCAGGGACCCAGGTCGGCGGCTCAATTTTGTTCTCCTCGAATGGAGCAAAGAACGTGTTTAGCTGTCCGGAAGTGAGGTGTCAGTGAATGCGATGTAGCTGGCATTCCATTTATAATCCGGGATTGACTGGAGTTCCTGCCACATTTGTCTCGTGTCTGAGCCATTGAATTGAGACTCCACTTTGTCCCTGGAATGTCATTTTGACCTGACACTGGCACTGAGTAAAGCCTGTGTGTCTATGTATGCTGAAGTCTCAACATTATACACTTCAGCTACCACAGCAATTGAAATCACTGCAACACTTAAAGAGCTGGAGACAGTTTTAGAATGGGTGGCAAGTAATAAGCTATTTCTAAATATTTCAAAAACTAAAAGCATTGTATTTGGGACAAATCATTTACTAAACCCTAAACCGGAACTAAATATTGTACTGAATATGTGGAATATGTGGAAATTTAGCAAGCTGAGGAGACTAAACTGCTTGGTGTAACCCTGGATTAGAAACTGTCAAGGTCGAAACACATTGATGCAACGGTAGCGAAGATGGGGAGTGGTCTGTCCATAATAAAGCACTGCTCTGCTTTCTTGACATTGCTATCAACAAAACAAGTCCTACATGCCCTAGTTTTTTCACACCTGGACTACTTCGCAGTCAAATCACAGTTGGCACAGAACAGAGCAGCACAGCTGGCCCTTAAATGTACACAGACAGCTAACATCAATGACACGCATGTCAATCTCTTCTGGCTCAAAGTAAAAGACAGATTGACTGCATCACTACTGGTCTTTGTGAGAGGTATTGACATGTTGAAAGCACCAAGCTGCCTGTTCAAACGACTAGCACACAGCTCAGACACCCATGCATACCCCACAAGACATGCCACCAGGGGTCTCTTTACAGTCCCCAAGTCCAGAACAGACTCTGGAAAACACACAGTACTAGACAGAGCCATAACTACATGGAACTTTTCTACATCAAGTAACTCTTGCAAGCAGTAAAATCAGATTTTAAAAAAAATCGATAAACCTACAACCTTAAGTAACAACTCAGACTGTGAAGAGACACGGGCACACACATGCTAGCACACCTATGTATGGTGGAATTATAAATGTTGTTTTGTAGATATGTAGTGGTGTAATAATGTTATGTACTGTTTTATTTTAGTTTTTTCCTTCATTTGTTTGGACCCCTGGAAGAGTAGGCAGCAGCTAACGATGATCCGTAATAAATAAAAAACAATAAACAATGTTAGAAGTGAGAAGTAGGTATTGGTCTGAAGTTCACATGAGCACCACAATGCTTAGTCCACCCATGCTCTACCAAGTTTTTCCAGCACACAGCTTTGACCTACTACAGTAGCTATGTTGGTCTATTGGACTTCAAACAATGTGTATGCAGGTTGCTTAGTATTCAAATATTTTCCAACAGCCTAATTCATAAATATTTGCTTGTTTTATAGACTTTAAAAAGCATTTGATTCCATATGGCATGAAGGTATGTTCTTAAAACTCCTTCAAAGTGGTGTAGGAGGCAAGGTCTATGGTATTATTAATGTGATCTACACTGAGTAGTACAAAACATTCTGAACCTGCTTTTTCCATGATATAGACTGACTAGGTGAATCCAGGTGAAAGCTATGATCCTTTTTTGATTTCACCTGTTAAATCCACTTCAATACGTTTAGATGAAGGGGAGGAGACAGGTCACATACAGATGTTTAAGCCTAGAGACAATTGAAACATGGATTGTGTATGTGTGCCATTCAGAGCATGAATGGGCAAGATAAAATATTTAAGTGCCTTTTGAACGGGGTATGGTAGTAGGTGCCAGGTGCACCGGTTTGAGTGTGTCAAGAACTGCAATGCTGCTGGGTTTTTCACACTCAACAGTTTCCCGTTTGGATCAAGAATGGTCCACCACCCAAAGGATATCCAGCCAAATTGGCACATCTGTGTGAAGCATTAGGTTTAAATTACAGGCCTCTCTCATCTTTTTAAGTGGGAGAACTTGCACAGTTGGTGGCTGACTAAATACTTCTTTGCCCAACTGTAGGTAGAGTAGCAGCAGTGTAAAAAAAGTGTGGGGGGGGGCAATGCAAATAGTCTGGGTAGCCATTTGATTAGATGTTCAAGAGTCTTATAGCTTCGGGGTAGAAGCTGTTTAGAAGCCTCTTGGACCTAGACTTGGCGCTCCGGTACCACTTGTCATGCGGTAGCAGAGAGAACAGTATATGACTAGGGTGGGTATAGTGTTAGACCATTTTTAGGGCCTTCCTCTGACACTGCCTGGTATAGAGGTCCTGGATGGCAGGAAGCTTGGCCGAAGTGACGTACTGGGCCATACACATTACCATCTGTAGTGCCTTGCGGTCAGAGGCCGAGCAGTTACCATGCCAGGCAGTGGCGCAACCGGTCGGGATGCTCTCGATGGTGCAGCTGTAGAACTTTTTTTTTTACCCCCTTTTTCTCCCCAATTTCGTGGTATCTAATTGTTAGTAGCTACTATCTTGTCTCATCGCTACAATTCCCGTACGGGCTCGGGAGAGACGAAGGATGACGAAGTCATGCGTCCTCCGATACACAACCCAATCAAGCCGCACTGCTTCTTAACACAGCGTGCATCCAACCCGGAAGCCAGCCGCACCAATGTGTCGGAGGAAACACTGTGCACCTGGCAACCTTGGTTAGCGTGCACTGCGCCCGGCCCGCCACAGGAGTCACTGGTGCGCGATGAGACAAGGATATCCCTACTGGCCAAACGCTCCCTAACGACGCTATGCCAATTTTGCGTCGCCCCACGGACCTCCCGGTCGCGGCCGGTTATGACAGAGCCTGGGCGCAAACCCAGAGTCTCTGGTGGCACAGCTGGCACTGCAGTACAGCGCCCTTGACCACTGCGCCACCCGGGAGGCCCAGCTGTAGAACCTTTTGAGGATCTGAGGACCCATGCCAAATCTTGTTAGTTTGCTGGTGATGTGGACACCAAGGAAGTTGAAGCTCTCAACCTGCTCCACTACAGCCCTGTTGATGAGAATGGGGGCGTGCTCAGTCCTCCTTTTCCTGTAGTCCACAATCATCTCCTTTATCTTGATCATGTTGAGGGAGATGTTGTTTTCCTGGCACCACACGGCCAGGTCTCCGACCTCCTCCCTATAGGCTGTTTCATCGCTGTCGGTGATCAGACACTGTTGTGTCATCGGCAAACTTGATGATGGTGTTGGAGTCGTGCCTGGCCATGCAGTCATGAGTGAATGAAGAGTACAGAAGGGGACTGAGATTGCACCCCTGAGGGGCCACCGTGTTGAGGATCAGCGTGGCGGATGTGTTGCTACCTACCCTTACCACCTGAGGGCGGCCCGTCAGGAAGTCCAGGATCCAGGTGCAGAGGGAGGTGTTTAGTCCCAGGGTCCTTAGCTTAGTGATGATCTTCGAGGGCACTATGGTGTTGAACGCTAAGCTGTAGTCAATGAATAGCATGCTCACATAGGTGTTCCTTTTGTCCAGGTGGGAAAGGGCAGTGTTAAATGTAATAGAGATTGCATCATCTGTGGATCTGTTGGGGTGGTATACAACTTGGAGTGGGTCTAGGGCAGTGGTTCTTAACCTGGATTCGATCGAACCCCAGGGGCTACATCGCTTGACTGTCGTGATGGTACGTCTTGTGATTTCTTTCTTAATATTTTAATCCCTTCATACTTACTATGTCGAGCAAAAAAAGAAAGTGGTCGGACGAATATGTACAATATGGATTCACATGTATAACGGAACGTGATGGGAGTCAGCATCCTAACTGCATGATTTGCAATGCCAAGTTGAGCAATTCTAGTTTAGCACCGGCAAAACTAAGAGAACACTTCCTTAAGCTGCATGGAGATTGAAAATACAAGAACACAACGCTCATTGAATTCAAGTTAAAGAGAGCAAGATTCGATGAAAAGGCTACTCTTACTGTTCTCGGCTTTGTACCCATCAACAAACCGATCCTCACAGCATCGTACGAAGTTGCTTACCTGATCGCATAGCAGGGCAAACCACACACCATTGGTGAAACACTCATAAAACCAGCTGTGTTGAAGATGGCGAATATCATGCTGGGAAAAGAGGCTGAAGTTAAGTTATCCCAAATTCCTCTTTCAAATGACACCATCAGCGACAGAATAGAGGATATGAGCAAAGACATCTTGGCTCAAGTAGTTGCAGATCTGATTTCAAGCCCGGCAAATTTCAGCCTTCAACTCGACGAGACCACAGACGTTTCCAATCTAAGCCAGCTTGCTGTATTCGTGCGCTATGTGAAAGACGACGTGATAAAGGAAGATTTTTTATTTTGTAACCCTCTTACAAACACAACTAAGGCAGCCGATGTGAAGAAACTTGTGGATGACTTCTTCAAAGACAACAATCTTTCGTGGGATATGGTTTCTGCAGTTTGTTCGGACGGAGCTCCAGTCATGCTGGGAAGAAAGTCTGGTTTTGGTGCGCTAGTGAAAGCCGATGTACCACACATCATTGTTACGCATTGTATTCTGCACAGACATGCGTTGGCAACAAAAACCTTTCCTCCAAAACTGGCAGAAGTATAAAAAATTGTAGTGGAATGCGTGAACTATGTGCGAACTAGTGCTCTGCGGCATCGCATCTTCAGTGAGCTGTGTAAAGAAATGGGCTCTGAATTCGAGGTACTTCTGTACCATTCTAACGTTCGGTGGTTATCCCGGGGACAGGTGCTGAATCGTGTTTTTGCCTTGCGTGTGGAATTAGCCCTGTTTTTGCAAGAGCACCAACATTCTCATGCAGATTGCTTCAAGAGTTCATTCTCATTTTAGCGTACATGGCCGATATCTTCGCAGCTCTCAATCATCTCAATCAAAAGATGCAGGGCGGTGGAGTCAACATCATCAAAAAAAGCTACCGTTATGGAAACGACGAACAGAGAAAAATAACTTCGCAAACTTTCCCCTGCTGGACGACTGTGCAAGTAAGATCGAAGATGTATCTGGAATCGGAGACATTTCTGTACCCGCGGAACTGAAGCAAGCAATTGCCACGCACTTATATGAGCTTGTAAAGTCTCTCGATGGATACTTCCCTACAAGAGAGTCATATCCAGCATGGGTGAGACAGCCGTTCACGTTTAGTGTTGAGACAACAGATGTCAATGATGAATACCTCGATGAAATCATTGAAATTCAGCAGAGCCAGGTTCAACAGCAACTCTTCAGAACAACAACGCTTTCAACGTTTTGGTGTCAACAAATGGTAACGTACCCTGTTATTGCTAAGAAAGCTCTAGAGATTTTCATACCGTTTGTTACAACATATCTTTGTGAGCAATCCTTTTCGAGGATGCTGGACATAAAAACAAAGAAAAGGAACAGACTTTGTTGCGAAAATGACATGAGAGTGGCACTTGCCAAGCTGAAGCCGCGCATTTCTGAACTGGTCTCTGAAAGGCAACAGCAGAAGTCACACTGATTTGCAGTAAATATTCATTATTATGTTTTTGTTTTTGTGTGAAAATCATGTTTTGATGATTTTGTTCTTTGAACACAGTGATGTTGATGCACGGTTCATTCTGTGCACCAGTCAAATATATACCTATACCTATACCTATACCTATATATATACCTTTTGAATTTGAAAAAAATCATATTTTATTTTTCTAATTAAGAAGTGTTCGGTGAATGCGCATATGAAACTGGTGGGGTTCAGTACCTCCAACAAGGTTAAGAACCACTGGTCTAGGGTTTCTACACACGTCTGTAGCCATGGAGTGCTGGTAATGGCTCACATCAACACCATTACCAGCACTTCATGGCTACAGACGTGTGTGCTACGGGTCGGTAGTCATTCAGGCAGGTGACCTTAGTGATCCACTATGGTGGTCTGATTTAAAAATGCTGGTATTACAGACTGTCAGGGACAGGTTGAAAATGTCAGTGAAGACACTTGCCAGTTGGTCAGTGCATGCTCGGAGTACACGTCTTGGTGGACCAGTGAAATCCATAGATTAGGGCCTAAGGAATTTATCTCAATTGACTGATTTCATTTTTGAAATTGTTACATGTTGCGTTTATATTTTTGTTCCGTGTATATACTGAGTATACAAAACATTATGAACTTTTTCCATGACATAGGCTTGACAGGTGTGTCCAGATGAAAGCTTTGATTCCTTATTGATGTCACTTTAATCCACTTTAATCAGTGTAGGGTAGGAGACAGGTTAAAGAAGGATTTTAAGCCTTGAGACATGGATTGTGTACGTGTGCCATTCAGAAAGTGAATTGGCAAGACAAAAGATTTAAGTGCCTTTGAACGGGTTATGGTTGTATGAGCCAGGTGCACCGGTTTGTGTCATGAACTGCAACGCTGCTGGGTTTTTCACACTCAACAGTTTCCTGTTTGGATCAAGAATGGTCCACCACCCAAAGGATATTCATCCAAATTGACACATCTGTGTGAAGCATTGGAGTCAACACGGGTCAGCATTCCTGTGGAATGCTTTTGACACCTTGTAGAGTCCATGCCCCGAATTGAGGCTGGGGGGGGGGGGGGGGGGGTTCAACTCAATATTAGTATAAAATGTTTTTTACACTCAGTACGCCAAGGGAGTGGGCTCACCCACAATTTTGCCCAAGAACACAGCCATGAATAAAGAATGGTACCAACAGGAACAGGAACAGTTTGGTGACGAACAATTGATTTTGCAAGAATGGGCTGCCATCAGTCAGGATGTGGGCCAGAAGTTAATTGACAGCATGGCAGGGCGGATTGCAGAGGTCTTGAAAAAGAAGGGTTCAACACTGCAAATATCGACTCTTTGCATCAACTTCATGTAATTGTCAATAAAAGCCTTTGGCACTTATGAAATGCTTGTAATTATACTTCAGTATTTCATAGTAACATCTGATAAAAATATCTAAAGACACTGAAGCAGCAAACTTTGTGGAAATTAATACACGTCTTGGTAATCCGTCTGGCCCATCGGCCTTGTGAATGTTGACCTGTTTAAAGGTCTTAGTCACATCGGCTGCTGAGAGCGTGATCACACAGTTGTCCGGAACAGCTAATGCTCTCATGCACATTTGCTACCCTTTAGCTCAGTGCGGATGTTGCCTGTAATCCATGGCTTCTGGTTGGGGTATGTACGTACGGTCACTGTGGGGACGACATCATCGATGCATTTATTGATGAAGCCAGCTACTGATGTGTTGTACTCCTCAATGCCATCGGAAGAATCCCAGAACATATTCCAGTCTGTGCTAGCAAAACAGCCCTGTAGCTTTGCATCTGCTTCATCTGACCACTTTTTTATTGATTGAGTCACGGGTGCCTCCTGCATTAATTTTTGCTTGTAAGCGGGAATCAAGAAAATATAATTATGGTCAGATTTGCCAAATGGGGGGCAAGGGGGAGCTTTGTACGTGTCTCTGGGTGGTGTAAGGGTGGTCGAGAGTTTTCTTCCCTCTGGTTGCACATGTGACATGCTGGTGGAAATTTGGTTAAACAGTTTCCCTGCATTAAAGCCCTCGGCCACTAAAAGCGGCGCCTCTGGATGAGCGTTTTCCTGTTTGATTATGGCGGTTTACAGCTCATTGAGTGCAGTCGTAGTGCCAGCATCGATCTGTGGTGTTATGTAGACAGCTCCGAAAAAATACAGATGAAAACTCTCTAGGTAGATAGTGTGGTCTACAACTTATCATAAGATACTCTACCTCATGCGAGCAAAACCTTGAGACTTCCTCAGATATCGTGCACCAGCTGTTGTTTACAAATATACATAGATCGCAACCCCTTGTCTTACCAAAGGCTGGTGTTCTATCTTGCCGAAACAGTAAAACCCCCCAGCTCTATGATGTCGTCGTTCAGCCACGACTCGGTGAAACATAAGATATTACAGTTTTTAATGTCCTGTTGGTAGTTTAATCTTGCTCATAATGTCCTGCTGGTAGGTCAATGATTTCATGTCTGCCAATAGAACAGATGGCAGTGGGGATTTACTTGTTCGCCTACGAATTCTCAGAAGTCAGCTCGACTTCCGCCCGCTTTTTCTCTGTGTTCTCTTCACGCAAATGACAGGGATTTGGGCCTGTTCCTGGGAAAGCAGTGTATGTAGGGCATTGTCACGACCTGGTCTGTTTCACCTGTCTTTGTGCTTGTCTCCACCCCCCTCCAGGTGTCTCCCATCTTCCACATTATCCCCTGTGTATTTTTATACCTGTGTTTTCTGTTTGTCTGTTGCCAGTTCGTTTTGTTTCGTCAAGCCTACCAGTGTTTTCCCCTCTGCTCCTGTCTCTCGATTGTTCCTGTTTTCTAGTTTTCCTGGTTCTGACCTTCCTGCTCGCCCTGAGCCTGCCTGCCGTCCTGTACCTTTGCCCCACTACTCTGGATTATTGACCCCTGCCTGCCTTGACCTGTCGTTTGCCTGCCCCTGTTGCTGTAATAAACATTGTTACTTCGACACAGTCTGCATTAGTACGAACTGGCCATGACTGAACCGGAAGACTTGGGCCAGCTCCGCTACGCCATCTCCTCCCAAGGAGCCACCATTGGTAGGCACGAGGAGTTGCTTCGCGGTCTGATGGAAGGGTTCCAGGCCATGGCCGAACGTCACGACCAACCATTGTACAATATGCAGGAGTAATTCCGTGGGTTGTTTACTAGTCAGCCTACCATGACGGTAACCTCCCTGCCCCTCAGTAACCCAGCTGGTAGCAGCGCCATCACCGGGTTTCCCGGGAACCCCGCTTACCTCCCCCAGAGCGCTTCGATGGAGAGTCTGGCGCCTGTTGGGCATTTCTCGCTCAGTGTTCCCTCGTCATGGAGCTGCAGCCTTCCTCCTTCCCCTCAGACCGCTCTAAGATAGCGTTCCTCATCATGCTGATGTCTGGGGGGGCCATTTGGGAACAACAGTCAGCCATATGCTTCAGTCTGAAGGGATTCGTGGCGGAGGTAAAAACGAGTTTTGATTCTCTGTTGTCCAGGAGAGAGGCTGCCCGGAAGTTACTCCAGCTTCGGCAGGACTCCCTCAGTGTAGCAGGCTATGCGTTGGATTTCCGCACGCTAGCAGCGGAGGGTGCCTGGAATCCGGAAGCACTGTTCGACACGTTCCTGCAGGGAATATCAGAGGAAGTAAAGGACGAGCTTGTAGCCCGGGAACTACCAACAGATCTTGACTCGCTCATCGCTTTAACCATCCAAATTGATAGTCAGCTACAGGAATGTAGGAGGGAGATGAGGTCTGATTGCAAGCCCCAATCGCTCAATCAAGGATCCCACCTTGCATCTGATGAACTCCGGAGGTCCGAGCTTACCTGAGTTCCTCCAAGAATCTCAGAAGACTGCCAATTCACCTCTTCCCGAGCCGATGCAGCTTGGCAGGGCTAGGCTGTCTCCAGCCGAATGTGTACGCAGACTTGACACGCAGAGTGGTCTGTAATATGGTAAGTCTGTATTGCGGTCCTGCCGGTCATTTTGTTTCTACCTGTCCCTTCAAGAGTCCTAGCTCATTCGTTGGAGTGAGTACTCTGGTGGGTCGTAAATATAGTTTTTCTTCTCCCCTTACTCGCCCCCCTCTCCATGCAATCCTGCTGTGGTGCGACCAGTCCAGGCCTCTCCAGGTACTCATCGGCTCGGGGGCCGATGTGAGTCTTATGGATGTTCCCCTGGCTTCTGAGCTGGGCATCCCCACTCAACCCCTCTCCATTCCCATGGTTGTTAGAGCACTGGATGGGTGCTCTATGAGCCGGGTCACCAACCACACCACCCCCCTCAACCTATGAGTGTCAGGGACCCACAGCTAGACAATCCAATTCCTGCTAGTTGAGTCTCCGCAGGTTCCTGTGTTATTGGGATTCTCTTGGCTCCAGCGGCACAATCCCTCTATTGACTGGGCTACTGGTGCCATTGTGGGCTGGAACCCATCCTGTCACACTCAATGCCTGAAGTCAGCTCTGCCTGCCCCGGGACATCTTCCTGGGGGATTGGAAATTGCCCCGGACCTCTCCGCCAGCCCCGCAGAGTACCAGGACCTCTGGGAGGGGTTCAGTAAGGCCCAGGCCACTTCGCTTCTGCAGGACCAACTGGTATCCAAGAAGATCAAGGCACTTGATGGACTATGTACAGCTGCAGCGATCGGTTAGCTGCTCAGATAGCAGATGTTTAAAGTTGGTGAGGGAGATAAAAGTCTCCAACTTCAGAGATTTTTGCAATTCGTTCTAGTCGCAGGCAGCAGAGAACTGGAAGTAAAGGCGAACAAATGAGGTTTTGGCTTTAGGGATGATCAGTGAAATACACCTGCTGGAGCGCGTGCTATGGGTGGGTGTTGCCATCGTGACCAGTGAACTGAGATAAGGCGGAGCTTTACCTAGCATGGACTTGTAGATGACCTGGAGCCAGTGGGTCTGGCGACGAACATGTAGCGAGGGCCAGCCGACTAGAGCATACAGGTCGCAGTGGTGGGTGGTATAAGGTGCTTTAGTAACAAAACGGATGGCACTGTGATAAACTGCATCCAGTTTGCTGAGTAGAGTATTGGAAGCTATTTTGTAGATGACATCGCTGAAGTCGAGGATTGGTAGGATAGTCAGTTTTACTAGGGTAAGTTTTGCGACGTGAGTGAAGGAGGCTTTGTTGCGAAATAGAAAGCCGATTTTTGATTGGAGATGTTTGATATGAGTCTGGAAGGAGAGTTTGCAGTCTAGCCAGACACCTAGGTACTTATAGATGTCCGCATATTCTAGGTCGGAACCATCCAGGGTGGCTGAACTCCTAGTTGAACTCCTTTCCCCTCTCTTTGTGAGAGTGTGACCACTAACTTTTTGAAATTATACTTCCATCAACAATCCTTCTCTTCAAATGGTATAACTTCAAAAAGAAGTCCTAAATGTAATTTGTTCCATTTTGGTGTGTAAATGCCCTTCAGGAGCAAAGTTCCCTGGGGTGTCAATTGAGTAACTATTGCTCTAATCCGTCACACCCTCATGTAACAACCAATCTTTATCAAAGACAATGTTGGGGGGGGGGGACATGGAAAAGCTAAAAGAGGAGTGATCAGGAAACCCATTTGTGTGAAGGTATGTATCATTTTGTGGAGATACTCATGTTACGGTAACCTCTGATGAATTTCAGGCTAGCTTAATATTGCAAACAAAAGCCTTTTTCATGGCTTTGGGGGTAGCATGTCAGTAACAATATCCTATTCAAGCTTATTTTTGTTCCTCGCACTGTTTTTGTTAAGTTTCACAATTTTTTTTACAGGTTTTGATTTGAATTTGGCTTAGAACAGCACAGGCTATTTGAGTGCCCTGATCCAAGCTATTGCCAAAATAGCAACTAGGGCTTCCCCAGTTACACTTGGAATGTAAATGGGGAAGCCCTAGTTGCTATTTTGGCAATTGCATGGATCAGGGCACTCAAATAGCCTGTGCTGTTCCAAGCCAAGTTCAAATCAAAACCCAGCCCAATGGACATCTGTAAAATAAATAATGAAACTTAAAAACAGTGCAAGGAACAAAAAATAAACATGAACAGGATATTTTTAGTGACATGCTACCCCCAAAAGCCACAAAAAAGGCTTTCGTTTGCAATGTTTGTTAAGCCATGAGAGTATCTAAACTAAATTATGCATACCTTCACACAAATGGATTTCCTGATCACTCCTCTTTCAGCCTCTCCAAGTCCTCTACTTCTTATTGTCTTTGATAAAGATTGGTTGTTTAACTCAGAGGAAGGAAGCCACTCAGGCTTTCACCATACAGCCAATGGTGACTTTAAAACAGTTTGTTGGCTGTGATAGGAGAAAACTGAGGATAGATTAACAATATTGTAGTTACTCCACAATACTAACCTAAATGACAGAGTGAAAAGAAGGAAGTCTCTACAGAATCAAAATATTCCAAAACAAGCATACTGTTTGCAACAAGGTACTAAAGTAATACTGCAAAAAATGTGGCAAAGCGATTAACTTTTGGTCCTGAATACAAAGTATTACTTTTGGGACAAATCCAATACATTACTGAGTATCGCTCTCCATATTTTCAAGCATAGTTGTGGCTGCATCATGTTATGGGTGTGTATATAATCGTTAAGTACTGGGGAGTTTTTCAGGATAAAAAAAAAAATTAAACAGAATGGAGCTAAGCACAGGCAAAATCCTAGAGGAAAACCTGGTTCAGTCTGCTTTCCACCAGACACTTGGAGTTGAATTCAACTTTCAGCAAGACAATAACATAAAACACAAGGCCAAATCTACACTGGAGTTGCTTACCAAGAAGACAGTGCATTTTTCTGAGTGGCTGTTAAAGTTTAGATTTAAGTCTGCTTGAAAATATATGGCAAGACCTGAAAATGGTTGTCTACCAATGAAAAACAACCAATTTGACAGAGCTTGAAGAATTCTGAAAATAATAATGGGTAATTGTTGCACAATCCAGGTGTGGAAAGCTCTTAGAGACTTACCCAGAAAGACTCAGAGCTGTTATCGCTACCAAAGGTGATTCTAACATGATTGACTATGCGTGGGGTTGAATACTTATCTAATCAAAATCAGGTAAATGCATTTTAATCCCACTTTGTAACAACAAAATGTGGAAAAAAAATCAAGGGGTGTGAATACTTTCTGAAGGCACTGATTATATACACACTCCGGACTCTGACATTGCTCTTCTGATTTTTTTTTTAACTTCCCATTAAGAAAAACAAAAATTGTTGCTCAAACTGAAGGGGGAACTAACAAAGAGACACTGACCACAACCAAAATAGGTGGGGTTCTAGGGGGGATTCTGAAAGACACTCATGGGGGTGTCCACTGAACATCCACTGAATGTTGACTAGCAACAACAACTGGAACCTAAAAGACATCCACCATGAGCACCCACAAAAGAAAAACTCACACCAAACTTAAAGACAGAAAGCAAACCAAAAAGTGGAGCAAAATGAAAACAGGGAAGATCAGATAAAGGATAGTTTTTCTAGAAATCAAATAGGGAGTGCCAACTAAACGTGTTAAGTCTCCATATTTCTCAAGCCCTGGGCCAGCCACTCTTAATATCACCTGGGCCAGCACAGGTGAAACGCCTTCTAACTAACGAGATGGACAAGCCAGCACAGGTGGAACACATACTGACTAACGAGATGACACCAATCAGTGCGCCCCATGTGCTAACATGCTAAGGCCCGACCTCAAAATATACATTGAAAATTCCAAAGCCTGTAACAGATTATTGTACATTGTGTGTATTGTTATTGTATTGCTAGATAGATATTACTTCACTGTTGGAACTAGAAACATAAGCATTTCACTCCACCTGTGAAAGCATCTGCAAATGTTTATAATGTTTGTTAAATTTTGTTGCTGTTTAATATATTCAAATAAACTGATCAAGAACGTGATGCATCTCTTCTTGGAGAACTTTGTGTTGTTCTGACATTTCGTCTTGTCATTTAAGTCTTCACAACTGAAGAATGTAGTATTTGAAGAGACACATTGGTAATTTCGTTACCAGCCATACAAACCTCCCTCAAACATTTGCAAAAACAATTTTTAGCTTCCCAGAATTCTGAGTTACGTGCAACAGAGAATTTCCAGAGGTGTCTAGCATGGTAGACACCTCTGAAAATTATCTGCTGCCTGTCACTCAGAAATCTGCTCAAATATTCTGGGAAGTAAGAAACTGTTATTGCAAATTGTTGAGGGAGGCTGGTATGGCTGGTAACGAAATACCAATTTGTCTCCAACTAGTACATGCTTCACTTGTGTTAGATGAAGTGTGAGAACAACACAAAGTTCTGCAAGAACATTACCTTTCAATGTTGTTTATATTCAAGTAATCTGCGGGACAGTGTATGCATCTCTATATAAAACTTCAGGATATTGAATGTAGCCTACAGTAGGCCTATATTAAGATCAACATGGATATTAAAAGACACATTGCATTATCTAGATCAGTTTATTTGAATACAT